>NW_010312345.1:18936-23887 GCF_000700745.2 Antrostomus carolinensis
TTCCAGTGAAGCATTTGGTATGTGCTTCATAGTAAATACATGGAAATAAATGCATTTCTGATGTAATCCAATTTGTCAGTTACATTTCACTGTTGAAAATACATCTATGCAGGTGCCTTCTAACCAGAAGACTGCAAGATCTTGTATGAATATTTTACCCCTTTATTGACTTCTGAAATTCTGTTTCAGGTACTCAGTATCTATTTTTACCACCAAACCGCTATATTTTCCATGGTGCTGAGGTATACTCAGATTCTGAAGACGATATCATATCTTCTAGCTCTTGCGGGAGTAGTAGTGAAAGCGGTTCGTGTCGTAGTCAGAGCTTAGATGTGGAGGATGAGAGTGAAATCGAAGAGTTTTACAATGGCATAGAGGATGAGGATGCTCCAGAAAGGGAAGAGGAACCTGGATTTGGGGAAGATGGAGTTGAACAAGATGAACTGGCAGCTGATGAAGCAGCTTACACAAATGAAGCTGCAGGGACTGATCATCCAAGCAACAAGTTGTAAAGTGATCACTGACTGGTTACAGGAACTTTCCACCAGCATTAGGAGCTTTGGCATGTCAGAATGAATGTTTACGTCTGAATTTAGAGCAACAAAACCATAAGGATGTAGTGTTTATAAACAACTAAACCAGATTTTCATGCTTAGTTTTTTACCTTTTTCAATAAAATTCTATTACTGCGCACTCAACACTAACTCATCTTTTTTTTTTAAGGTACTAGGAATAGCTAAACAATTGTCACTATGTTCACTTTTAAGTTCATCTGTCTGATCAGGCATCCATGTATATAATACATATTTTTGCTTAATGAATTTCAGCTTATATTATTTTTAAACAGTTTTGAAAAAGCCATGGGAATGTTAAACTAATATAAAGGGAACAGCTAATTTAGACCAAAGAATGGGATTTTCACACCTCTTGCTTTGTAACAGTTTGGTTTATTTAAAACCTTCTTATGCCTCTGCTAAAGCTTTCATTTTCACCTAGTCTGTCATTAAACACTGGCATTTTCTAAGACCTACTGTGGCAGCTAATTTTTTTGCTTTAACAGTTACTTTGTATGTTTGAGACATACTTAAATGTGAGTAGATAGTTAAATGGAAACGAGACAGCAAGCACTTGAGAAATCATCTTGCTTTTAGACTGATGAAGAAGTGCTGTGAAAATGCTTAGGTTACTGAGCTTAATGCTTCCTGCGGACATGAAGCAACGCTGACATTGGCTCCTTCGCAATTACAATACTGGCATTTTAAACAAAACGGATCCCCACAGTAGACGTTTTCCACATTGTACGCAAAAGCCAAATAATAGCGCGGCTTGCATTAAAAATAGCATTTGGTATTTTGCCAAGGCTCTAACGTGGAAGCCAGGCCGAGTTCAGAATAGTGTTTCTACCAGCATGTGAGAAGGCACAACAGAATAAGTTCTTCCTTTATACTTACTGATGCAAGAGAACCAGGAGAAACTAACTCAAACGCTGAGAGCCTCTGCTTACACTGCTGAGTAGATAAACACAGATTAATGACCTGACCTGGAAACACGCTGTTTTGAGGTCATGTCTCAGGTTGGGAAGATAATTGTCCACCTGCTAGCTCCCCCTGGCATATTGAAAGCAAAGCAGCTTCTCAAATGATGACATTCATTGTATATTCAAGTGCTAGGCTGCCTTAAAACTGGATGTTGCAAACTTTCAAGTGCAGATTGTTTCCAAGCCTTTAGAACTATTTTGTAAACTTGCACAGTGCAGTAGTAAGTGAAACAGCATTTTTCTATGAACCACTTTTTCAACATTGGCCCAAATGAACTCTACGGTGTAGATTATTCATATACTTTGCTTTAATATTTATTACATTTTGGAAGATGTATAGTAGCTGTTCTTTGAACATAAGATACATCAGTTAATATTTAAGAACAGCCTCCTGTATTCATCAGAAAATGTTGGCATGTTGTCTCATTGTCCAAATTTAATACAGCTCTTATTTGGCTACACTAAAGAATGCAATATGTTTAGTTTTCACTTGCATGTCACCATGTATTAGTTTGTGCTAGAGGAGATATTTTAAATTGAAATACTTTGTTTTAAATTATTTTTACAGTGAGGATTGTTTTCTGCTCTTTTATATTGTATATAGTGTCTTTTATGTAATCTACTGGCATATGTTTTGTAGAAGACTGTTTAAAATGACTGGCTATCTTCCTGCAACTTTTGAAATACAAAACCAGTGTTTTATACTTGTACACTCTGTTCTAAAGTCTATTAAAACTGTCATTTGATTTCTGGTTTCTGTTAATTTCTAGTTAGATCTTAAAAACTTAAGAAAACATGCCCTATAAAGTCAAGGTATACCCTAGCTAGTGTAAGGCATTATATACTAAACTGCTTTTTTCCATCTGCCCCCTTTGGGGGGGGGGAAGCCTGAATGAAGCTACTCTGCACTGTCTTTGGTAGAATGACCTCCCGAACCACAATGCAATGCTGTCCTTCAGAAAACTACTTTTCTCCTTCCAAACCCTACATTAACTTCAGCTGTGTTTGCTGAACAGGAGTGTTTATTTCTGCTGATATTCCAGTACCTGCCACCCCTTCTCTACCCAGCGCCGAGCTCCTTTGACATTTGGCACTTGCTGCTTCCACCTCAACCCCAAACAGCCACATCCAGGAGAAGCTTCCTGTAAGGAACCTGCAGCACACAGGCGTTCAGGGCACATTTTGGCATCGCATACACAAACACGTGTGCGTCTTGTCTTCACGCAGGCAGTGCCAACAGGTAAAGCCCGTGTTTCCCTTTGCGTGGTTCTCACCTGCCCGGCACAGCCGCAGAGGAAGCCCAACTGCAGGAAAGCCCTGGGTGGGTTGGTCCTTGATTTGCCCTGTGGCTTCCCAGGGGCTGCAGCTGCACTGACCCCCTCACACACAGCAAAGATCCACCCCTGCTGGCCCTCAAGGGCCAGGGCCCAGTTTAACTGCTTTTCCACTATGTAACACCTTACTGTTGGATGATTCTGCTGTATGTCTGAACCACCATCCCTCAAATATAAATTACATTTGTATTAAGCAAAAAAAAAAAAATTGTTTATAAAACTCACACACTTGAGACCTGAAATAAAGTATTAAAAATAATAAGAATTTTTAATACAGATGTTTCCCTATCAATTGCTTATTACTCTGAAAGCACTTGAAAATGTTTTTCCTCTAGAATAAAACAGCTGCACCTTCTTCTACACCTAGATGAAGTTCAGCTTTTTGTTCTTTCTTGTATCTTTGCTAATATTACCTCAATAGAAAAGGAATCCCAAACCACAACATGTCACCTTTTTCCTCCATTTCACACCCTATGCTTTCCCTGTAGTGCAGATGTCATCTTTAAATATTGTTTAAAATAAGGCAATCATAAGGCAAATGATGGGATAAGGAAACATTTGCTATCACAGCTCTTTGTTATCCCTAAGTATTCAGCATCTTACCTGTAATTCATCTGGAAGCATGGAAGAGCATGTTCAGTTCCAGCTGTAATTTGTACAATCTCAAAAAGGGAGCTTACTTATTTTTCTCATAATTTGCATTACTACTCTATGAAAGCATCTTCACTCTCTTAGTACACATTAAACAGACATAGTGAAAGAAGCAAAGTCCAAGCATTTGTTCAATGAGACGGTGCCATTCCCTAGCCCCCTTTCAGCCTGGTTTGATGCATTAGATGAAATACTTCTGCCAGGTCATTATTGTAAGTGATGTAAAAGAAGCCCATATTTTAAAATCTTGTAATAATTTTCTCCTAATGGCCATATGTTCTCTATGGGTCTATCTTGAATCCAGTACATTTTTAATTACCGTGTTTGATTATGGAAACTACACAATGTTTTTAAATGCCTGACAGCAAAGTGTCAAACATCATCACATTGGGAGGGGCTATAGGAGTACAAAATTTCAATGACACCAGCATTCAGAATCAATCTGAAAAACTGAAAAAAGTTTGAGAAAAAAGAAGACGCAGTTCAGTACCTCAAGTTCAGTATCTGTGCTTAAGTACCAAATCAGAATGGTCAAGTCTAAAGGCAGTTGCAGTTATTTGCATAATATACTTACTACAGAGTGACTGGAGAATAAAATGCAGCTCAAAATGCAGAATTTCAGGCTACAACAGCTGGCCACATCTATCTAATAATGGGTTCTAAACGAGCTAGAATTCATCAAGAAAAGTCATGGAGTCATAACAGCACCCTTAGTACAGCCATTCTTTGCTCAGCAGTTTTGAGTGGACACAGGCTGCTGCTAGGACTGAGCAGGAAAAGTAATAATAATAATAACAATGGTGCACAAAGGGAAGAGAGTTGCTATTTCCTCTCCCAACATGAGACCCAAGGACCATCCAGTTGCAGAAAAGCAGATGCAATGAAGTAAACCATCGTACATGAGCTGTGGATTTCACTGCTGTAGGACACTGTGGGAGCTCAAAGTGGCTTCAAAAAGGAATGGGACAAATTCAGGTGGGACAGGACTACCGAAGCTCCTCGAGGGAGATTCCAAGGAAGAGAATGTTCTCCTCTCCCTATATTTTCCTGTAAGCATCTGGACTAGCTACAGGTGTGGACAGTTTTTACCTCAGACTAACGCAGTTCGGCAGGTCTCATACAGAAACAGAGCGCTTCCGAGAGCTGGGCTACAACTACTCGTACCAGACCTTTTAAACAACGGGCCGAGCAAACCCTTGTGAGCACACCCTGAACACGTACTCAGCCTTGGAGATGGTGGAAGCAGACACATAACCACGGGCCTTTAAAGGACTAAGTTTCTAAAGAGCCACAGGCCTGAGTGCTCTGTGACTGGGGGGCTGTTGTTTGACTCTGGCAGAGCAGGAGAAGCTCTGCCCTCCCCGCAAAGTTCCCTTCCCCACCGCCCAGCCCCTCAGCGCAGCCCCTGCACCAGCATCGCCTGGGAAGG
>NW_010312345.1:23917-24167 GCF_000700745.2 Antrostomus carolinensis
TGACAAAGCAACTACGTGCAAACTACACATTAAGTTCCAGGCTTTAGCTGTTCCTGGGAAATGAAGACATTTCTGAAAACCACACAGAAACGCAATTCCAAAGTCCGTTACAAACAGCACACAAACACATTTCACGGGGGTCCCGTGCTTTGGGGTTTTGTTGTTGTTGGTTTTTACTCTGTACAATTATTACTCTTAACGCTTTCAAAGAGCAAAGCGCTGCTCCCAGGCACGAGGCTCGGCTGAGGGA
>NW_010312346.1:0-1066 GCF_000700745.2 Antrostomus carolinensis
CGGGCGCTTGGCGAGGGGAGCTCGCCCCGGCCCCGCAGACACACACGCACCCAGCAGGTGAGGGCTGCCAGGCTGGGGCTGGGGCGCGCCAAGATCTCAAAAAACATTCGTTCTGGCTGAATTGCCTAGTGGGCTACGCGGTGTGTATTTTACCGTTTCTTTCCTACATATAGCAACGACTTGTCGCGTTAATATCTGCTTGTGCCTCTTCCAGCTTCTCCACTGCCTCTCTCAGGTGCAGGTGCACAGCCCGAAAGACTGAGTTTGGGAAGGGAGAGGGACGAGAAGAAACACGAGGTTATATTTACAAAAGCCCGGCTGACAAATGAAAAAGAAAATAATTTAAAAATCCAAAACGCCCAAAACATTCCCTTCACTAGGGAGTGGAAACAAAATTAATATGAATACTTCCAGCTTCTCCACTGCCTCTCTCAGGTGCAGGTGCACAGCCCGAAAGACTGAGTTTGGGAAGGGAGAGGGACGAGAAGAAACACGAGGTTATATTTACAAAAGCCCGGCTGACAAATGAAAAAGAAAATAATTTAAAAATCCAAAACGCCCAAAACATTCCCTTCACTAGGGAGTGGAAACAAAATTAATATGAATAGAAATAGTTTATACGAATAATTGATCCCACAAAGCGTGTCCCTCCACCCCACCTTCCTTGGGATCCCGTGAAAGAAGCGAACGGCTCGGGAGAGGCTGGGGCTGCAGAGCCCGGCGCACCGGAGCACGGTTTCCCAGCGCCTGGGATGTGAGTGTGTGTTGTTGGTATAATATCAATTCATTTAAAATATGAAAGTCAAGTCGCGTAGACTGTGACAGCAACCGTAACAAAAGGTGCAAGCAACAGACAATGTGATGTGCTTGTACAGATATTGTAATGATGCAAATGAAGTGGAGGGGACGAGCTGCCTTATTATGTACATAAATACACAGCGGCTCGCTGTGCCATCCTTGAATGCAGGAGAGTGAGAGAGAGAAGGGGAGGGAAGAAGGGAGAGAGGAAAAGAGAGGGAGGGAGGGAGGAAGGAAGAGAAGGGGGGAAGGAGTGAAGGGAGGAAAA
>NW_010312347.1:0-314 GCF_000700745.2 Antrostomus carolinensis
TGTCCTGCCCCACGTCCCGGGGTGCTTGGGGACCACGACGTGTCACAGGGGACTGGGGACCACCTTAGGGGACGTCCAGCCTCAGCACCCCTGGCTGCCCTGAGCAGTTTGGCAGGACGGGGACAACAGGGAGGGGGTGACACACAGTTTGCCCAACGGTGTCATATGGGTTAGGGCAATGATGTCACATGCATGAGGTGGTGATGTCATGTGTGTGAGGTGGTGATGTCACGTGCGTGAAGTGGTGATGTCATGTGCGTGAGGTGGTGATGTCATGTGTGTGAGGTGGAGTTGTAAAGTGCAAAAAGACTTGA
>NW_010312347.1:385-664 GCF_000700745.2 Antrostomus carolinensis
CTCCACCCCTGCCCCAGCCCCCCCTCCCTGCCAGACCACGGCCCCCAGTGCACCCCAGGGTGCTGCTGCCATCGGCTCAGACACCCTCCTCATCCAGGCCAAGAGCACCCATGGGTGGGGGTACCCTCTCTGGGGTGACAGACACCCATTGCTCAGCACAGCTCTAATTGAGTACACCCCAGTGCCCCCCCCAAACTGGGACACCCAGTTCCTCCCCAGGCCAGGCAGTTTCCCCCTGAGGCAGTGAAGGAAGGGCAGAGGCGGGCTGGAGTTGAAGCA
>NW_010312348.1:0-810 GCF_000700745.2 Antrostomus carolinensis
CACCTCAAAAGTGTCACCTCAAGTGTCCCCTGGGGACCTGTGTGTCCTCCCAGCCCGGACCTGCAGCAGCACAGAAGGGGACAGGGGACAGAGACACGGGGGTGGCAGCTCCTTGGGGACACTGTGGCTCTCCTAGGGACACTGTCCCTCCTCTGGGGACACCATGTCACCCCTGGGGACACCGTCCCTCTCTTGGGGGCACTGTCCTGTCCCTGGGGCCATTGTCCCTCCCTTGGGGACACCGTCCTGCCCCTGGGGACACTGTCCTGTCCCTGGGACCATTGTCCCTCCCTTGGGGACACCGTCCTGCCCCTGGGGACACTGTCCTGTCCCTGGGACCATTGTCCCTCCCTTGGGGACACCGTCCTGCCCCTGGGGACACTGTCCTGTCCCTGGGACCATTGTCCCTCCCTTGGGGACACCGTCCTGCCCCTGGGGACACTGTCCTGTCCCTGGGACCATTGTCCCTCCCTTGGGGACACCGTCCTGCCCCTGGGGACACTGTCCTGTCCCTGGGACCATTGTCCCTCCCTTGGGGACACCGTCCTGCCCCTGGGGACACTGTCCTGTCCCTGGGACCATTGTCCCTCCCTTGGGGACACCATCTTGCCCCTGGGGACACCGACCCTCCTCTGGGGACACCGTCCCTCCTCTGGGGTCACTGTCCCCTCCCTTGGGGACACCATCTTATCCCTGGGGACACTGTCCTGTTCCTGGGGACACTGTCCCTCCTCTGGGGACACCATCTTGCCCCACGTGACAGTGTCCCCCGCTCCCCAGGTGACACTGTCCCCCCCCAGGTGACACTGT
>NW_010312349.1:0-283 GCF_000700745.2 Antrostomus carolinensis
AAAATTGACCCAAAAAAGTTTTGTGATTATAAATCTTGTTGGGTTTTTTTTTTCTTTATTTAAAAAAAAATAAATAAATTAATTAATGCTCTGTGTTTAATTTAAAATAATTGTTAAAAAATGCAAATAATACCTGGAAGGGGGATGTCGCTAAAAAGTTAGAGAAAAATACGAAGTCTGATTTTTTAATTTCATTTTTATACGAATTCTGATTTTTTAATTTTTTATTTTTATAGGAATTCTGATTTTTAAATTTTATTTTTATAGGAATTCTGATTTTAAA
>NW_010312349.1:554-1307 GCF_000700745.2 Antrostomus carolinensis
TGGATCTAATTAAAAAAAAAATATATATAGTAAAATAAAAATGATAAATAAAAATAAAATCACTAGAATTTTTAAAATTTATGATTTTTATAATTTTCCTTTTTTTAAGACGATCTCACCGAAGAACTTGGTAAGTCATTTCTATTTTTGTCAACACCAAATATCCAATTTTTTTCCCATTTTCCTGTGGAATTTTGAGTTTAGAAGATTCGTGGGCGTGTTATCGCGACAAATAAATGTAGAAAACAGCAGAAAATTTAATATTCTAAATTTTTCTTAAAAAAAAATGAATTTGTCATTATTGTGAGAAGCATTTTTATACATTTCTCCACAATTTAACTGCAAAAGTGGAGGAAATTTGGATCTTTGAATAATGAAGGAGAGAAATAAGAGGAAAGAAGGAGAAAATATTTAGGGAATAAAGAATTTGAATTTGGAATTGAAAAATCCTCATTAAAATGACTTTAAATTTTGATTCTTTTCAGGGAAATGCATCGAAGAGCATCGTGAGTTCATTTATTTCCCTCCTACAAATAAACCCTTTGGATTTTGAATTTATATTTACCTCCCCGTTAATAATTTGGCTTTTTTTTATGGACGTTTTTAGGGAGAGAAGAAGAAAAAATGGGTAAGTAATTTCAAGAAAGACTCAGAAATTTCTTAAAATGGCTAAATCATCCGATTTGCCGAACGGCGCCGCGTCCGCGCGATTGGGTGAGTGATTTTGGGGGGAAGATGAAGAAAATTAAGGTC
>NW_010312350.1:0-4229 GCF_000700745.2 Antrostomus carolinensis
TCCAATCGAGGCAATTCTGGGATTCTCTGATTCCACCATAAATATTTCTGCAGCTTTCCCAGGTATCACAGCTATAAGGCTGCATTGCTTGGGAATCAGCAAAACACTTTTGTGGGTTCAAGGTGAGTCCCATCACAGCGAGCGGCAGTAGCAGCATTAAAGACTTTACACAACCTGGGGAATACAGATGTTGACAGCAGCAGAGATGAAAGTAAGCATGGAATTTCTGAAGCTGAGGAGCCAATGTGGGAACAACAACCAAAAAAACCCCACAAAGATGTTTCAGTTACTCTGAATTATTTAACAATATGTGTAACTGAAATACTATTTCCCTCACCCTTTGCTAAGACTTAGATTTGATTAACTCATGGGGGTCAAAAACCATGTGACTTACGTTTTTGTCCCTTTTTTCAAGACTGACATTTCTTTACCCCTCTTTTCTGTCACGAGTACTAGTGGCTGTTACTACCGTAGCACGGTTTTGTGAGCAGTCACCATTTAGAGTAACTCTAACTCTTGCTTTCAGGCAAAACTAATGACTTTGGAAAGGACTCTGTCTATAAATGCACAAAGGGTGGAGAAACCACCCCTCAAAACAATAAATGGAAGGGGCAGCTTTTGGCTTGAGAACTGAGAGCTGGGAATTGATTTCCAGGGGAGAATGTCATTTGCTGTGAGCTGTCGGAGTTAAGAGAAGTGGTATTTTCTCTCTTCACCAAGAGGAGAGTCAACCCCAGCGCTCCCATGAGGTTATGAGACTTGTGCTTTGGAGAAGCAAATCACCCAGCTTTTGTGGAGAAATCCTTACCTACACACCCTGCCACATCACTGGTTTGATTTTTGGGACTGTCTGGATCCTGTATTTGGGTTTTTTGCTGAATATTGTAGACACAAAATCTGCTAGCCAGATATCCTAACTTCAGCTTCAGCACGTGCTGGGCTCTGCCCTCAGTCTTAAACAGTGTATTTTATGTTTCCCTCTGCTTTTCTTGGAATGACCTGAATATTGGGAGTTTGAAATATAAGCCAGCCTTTGCTCCATCAGGAAGGGAGCAGCACAGTGTGGTGGTGAAGGGCACTGCATCGCCACGTCTGCCAGCTCAGTAAGTCCAAGATTACAGTCCTTTAACCAAATTTTTTTCAACCCTAATATTTATGATAATTTTTAAATTGAACTTTAGCTTCTGAACACAGAAAGTAAGAAAAAATTTGCTCTGTACCTGGAACTTTCATCACTGACTGATTAATTCTCCCCCTCTTAGAATCATAGAATCATTTGGTTGGAAAAGACCTTTGAGATCATTGAGTCCAACCGTAGCTGTCCACTGCTAAACCAGATCTCTGAGCAATTGAATACATGTAGTTTCAGATTTGTCTTGCTAGGAGATTCTTTGGGGCCACTTTGTATAATTTAGTTAGTAGATAAAGTATCTAAGTAGATAAGTATTTCTACTCTCATTAGCCTCATTTCCGTTGGCTATCAGGATTAGGTTTTAATACCCAGCAAGAGATACTCATCAAATTTTATCTGAAGTAAAAAAAAATGCTGAAAATGAGCTCACGAGTTACCTACTGACAACTCAATCTCTGAGGTTAATGCATCAAAATTGTCTTCTGCAGTCTCAAGTCTCCATCTTGATCCATGCACAAGTTTTGGTCCAGTTGCCCTCAGCTGTGGTTTCTGCTCACAAATCACAAGACTTTTCCAAAGCTTTTTCTGTGTGCAAGTAGCACAAGCCAAGGGTCTGTCCTGCACGTACCATCCTGACCTATTCCTGGGTCATACCAGCATCCTCCCATCTCTCACTCTCCTCCTGCCCTATCCAAACTCTACCCAGCCTTTCCCTCGTTGGTCATGTCAAACTTGGGGATGTATTACAGAATCTTGAGTAAGAAGGTGGTGAGTACCGTTTCTGCACAACGTGGCTGTAAAATGTCTAATGTTCTGTGATGGCAAACACTCTGCCCACACACCAGAATTGGTGATGGAAATCAGATTTTACACCATAAGTGTGGTTGGTGTTTCTTTCTGTTTTTTTAACATACAGATATTTAATATTGAATAACACAAGGAAGTGCTCTGGAAGGGACAATTGGAGTCAGTCTTGTGGTAGCGAGTTCCCTGATAGCGAGCTGCAACAGCCAGGTCCTGAGGAAGGCTTCCAGAAACTCCCAAGACTGACTGGGAGTCAAGCCCTCTCAGAAGCTAGGTTGAAGTTCTTCAAATTTGCTCATATTTCCAGTGGGGGGAAAGCAGAAATGTGATATTTAGAAGTGAAAGGTAACACTTTCATATTCTTAGAAGTCCAGCAGCTGGTTCTTCCAAAAACATTGCAGCGATGAGACAGACATACAAAAATCCTGGAAGCTGCCACCATGGAAATACAGACTGTGGGTGAGACTTGAGTTACAAACACGGGGTGCTTTGAGCTCAGCTTGCCAAGGCTGCTGCTGTGCGCTCTCCCTGCCTGCTGCAACGGCCTGAGAGCAAGCCTCTCTGGGGAAGAAAACTCAATTCAGGCTGCAGGCTCTCTTTTTTTGGCTCCCCACTGCACAGAGCAGTTTTTGTGATGCCCTTTTCCTCGCCTTGTGCAGCAGGGCATGGGCCATGGGTTGCCTGCAGGTAGGTCAGAGTCCTTGCTCGTGGTCCAGCCCCAAGGTTGGGCTGTGAAAACAGCTGCAGCCAGACTGGGACAGTGAGGGAGAGCTGTGTGTGCTGGTATGTGAGTGATCCCTGTGCAAGAGAAGGGCAAAAATTACTGCTCTGTGTGGTCTTTGGCAAGTAGAGCCTTTGGCAGCTCTTCCCCTTCCCAGCTCCCTGGGAGCTTGGCTCCTCTTCATAGGTTGGTTTGGGTTGGAAGGGACCTTGAAGATCATCCAGTCCCAACGCCCCTGCCATCAGCAGGGACACCTTCCACTAGACCAGGTTGCTCAAAGCCTCTTCCAACCAGCCTTCCAACCTCTTCCAACCAGCCATCCAACCTCTTCTATCCCTGCATCACTCTCCTGCAGTCCCCAGCTCTGCCCAGAGTGCAAAATGGGTATCTGTGCATAAATAGGGAAGCAGCAAGAAAACAATTAACCCAGAAGCTAATTTCTGGGTTAATTGATTTAAAATGATTTCCAGCTAATCACGCCCTGGTCCTTTGTTCAGGAAAATGGTGCGATTTGTGTTTCTTTTGTGGTCTTTTAACTTCCCTATGCGGGGAGATCCTGTAGTGTGCAAGTTAAAGCCAAAGGATTAAAGAGCTCTGAAATCATCACACATTAAATGCATAACATTTATTAAAAAAATAATAATAATAATAAAGCCTGCAGTGGCAGTAACTACAACCTGTCTGCTTGAGGAGGGCGATGCTGGGGTAGTACTGGCACTGCTGTTGGGTGCTCTGGCTTTTGGTCCACGCGTGCGATCCACGGGTTTTGTTTTCCCAGTTTAGTTTGTGTTTCCTGGCTTTTTGTGCACAGTGAATGCGGTTTCATGCTCTTTGTCCTGGTGAGGGAGGCAGCCACTGAGCTACAGGCTGATGGAGAATGGTTAGTGCTGTAATTCATATCACAGGCTAAGCCTGAAATGTGCCCAGACAGGCTCTGTGTTAAGCCCTGGTTCCAGCCTGCACATTTTATCTTGGTGTAGTCTTTTTCTTGAAGTTGCAGCACCCTCTTCTGCTGTTTTATCTTCATATAGGTGCTATAAAACTGCCATCAAGTCATTTTCTAATCTGCTCACTGATAAAATTAATGAAGTTCTTTGGCCTGGCTGTGTAAGGTGTTTTTTCCTGCAGTCATTTGTGTGTGTGAGTTTGCCTGTGCCCCTTAGATCTTGTCGACAGGAGAGGTTTTTAATCTCCTTCATGTCACTTGTTATCAGTCAGGTGGAGATAGCTAACCCTAGTCTCACTCAATGCCCTGCTTTTAAATCCAGCAATAAATCATGCTAGTTCTTCAGGCTGCACAGTGGTCTGGGAGCTCGTAGCGAGGTGTGTCTTGCTTGGCATGGGCATACTTCACTTTTGCTAATTGCTCATCTGTCCCCCAGCTTCATTAGCAGCCGCTTGGCCATCCCATCCTACGTTTAAAAGCAGAAGTCTGTGAATAAAGTGCATTGTTTTGGAGGTCCTGAGGCAGTAAACTTAATATTTGAGGGCTGTGGGGAGTGATTTCCCATAGTAAAGGCTGGAGAAGTGTCCTGGTGAGAAGTGAGCTGGGCCAGAGCTGGTTCTGTTCAG
>NW_010312351.1:0-2116 GCF_000700745.2 Antrostomus carolinensis
ATGTGTAGAACACCACTTACCTCGCAGCAGCCAGCAGGTGCCAGGTAAAGTGTCTCTCAGCCTGGAGGAGTAAATCTGAGGGGCATCCCTGCCCAAGGGGGAGATGACCGCCGTGCTGCCCACCGCCGTGCTGCCCGCCGCCGTGCAGGAGCTCCGCGCACTCGGGGAGGCTGCGGGCATTTATAGCATAAAGTGATGGACTCGTAGTCAAACCCCCGTCCGCTGGTGCTTGTGCAGCGCTGGCAGTTGTAGTTTTGTCTAGTCCCAGCTTGGGCTGGTGCTGTTACCTCCTGACAAGATGTGGCCCAGACTCCTTGGTGCCTGAGAAGGTGCAGCCCGGTGCGGTTGTCATGGTTTGTACGGGCCGGTATCGATGATGCCTATGGAAGTACATTAGCAATGACTCAAGCAGAAATGTAACCAGATGCAAAATAGAGCTGAAAATTATCTAAACTATGTATTAATTGCAGAATTATACATTTATTGACTATGTGCTAATCTCAATCCTCTTGAAGACAAAACCACACAAAACAGAATGTTTAATTAATAAAGCTAAATATCCATCCGCATTCAACTTCAATAGAACAAATACACCCAAAACTAAAAATATCAGTTATACCTTTCATTAATAATACTAAGGCTTTAAGGCAATACTGACCTAAAACAGATCAGACTCATTGCCCAAAACACACAGCTACACACGTAGCTTCTTTGTCCAAGAACTTCCACACAAGAAGTTAACAGGTCTCTCCCTTCAGCCAAGGATGTGACCTCCATCTGTAGAGGACTCCAAAGTTCTCACAAAACTTCATAGGAATTTACCTGTTCAGTTAAGATGAATGCTCCAAAGTATCAAAAGCATAACTAAAAATACTTAGAAACTATATATTGGTATAGATTCACTTAGCCTTAAAAATTTTGTCATTCTAAACCTAAGTGTTTATCTAGGCAGATTTTTTTTAAATACCGTAACTTTTTCAAAAACATTGCATAAAAAAGGCAGGTCTGATGAACTTGCATTTGCATAGAAGCAATTCCAAATTTTGGAACCCCAAACTTTTGGGTTTAGTTTTTCACTTCAAAGTGAGAAAAATATTATTTCTAGAACATGTCCTGAACAAGTTCAGAAGATAACTTATTTCCTTAGCTGCACATTTCTCCCTCTTCACTTTTTTACATGGCATATCACAAGCAGTTTTTTAGTCCTGACAAGACACTTCTCTCTTTTAAACAGGTGCTCAGACTACAGAAAAACCAGTCTCAGACATATAAAAATCTAGAAATCTACAAAATCTAGCCAGAAAAGGCATCCAAGGATGACTCTGCAAGTCCATTTTCAAAACCTGCAACTGGGGCATGCTAAAAATAAGAAGTTACAGAACCCCTTATTGGTCACAGGAAAAAAATATTCTTGTTTCCTGCAAAACAGTGCCACAAAGTTAACATACCAAGGCATGAACAAATTTATAGGAATGAGGAAAATATCTAGATAACGTATTTACAAAAAATTGTCCCCATGTTTGTTCACAAACATTTTTCACAGGTTACTACAAATTGTTTTGATAGATGAAAGGCAAGTTACTATGGAATAGTAACTTCATAGAATCATAGAATGGTTTGGGTTGGAAGGGACCTTAAAGATCATCCAGTTCCAATCCCCCTGCCATCAGCAGGGACACCTTCCACTAGACCAGGTTGCTCAAAGCCTCATCCAACCTGGCCTTGAACATTTCCAGGGAGGGGGCATCCACAGCTTCTCTGGGCAACCTGTTCCAGTGTTTCACCATCCTCACAGGAAAGAATTTATTCCTAATATCTCATCTCAATCTTCCTTCTTCCAGTTTAAACCCATTTCCCCTTGTTCTGTCACTACCTGCCCCTGTCAAAAGTCCTTCCGCAGGCTTCCTGGAGCCCCTTCAGGCACTGGGAGGCTGCTATAAGATCTCCCCAGAGCCTTCTCTTCTCCAGGTTGAACAGCCCCAACTCTCTCAGGAGTTGTGCTCCACTCCTCGGATCATCCTCATTGCCTCCTCTGGACTCGGTCCAGCACGTTCATGCAAATTTTTGCACTCGCACAAGCTTAATAGATCCTGAGTGAAGATGAGAAAAAGATACG
>NW_010312351.1:2173-3783 GCF_000700745.2 Antrostomus carolinensis
CAGAGTAAATCAGGGCAACCAGTTCCACTGAAACAGGACTAGGGCATGTGTAGGGACAAGCATACTGCAAATTAATATTGTTTGAAGGTTTCTTTGGACAGACATGCACTCTTTACATCATCATATATGTTACTCATGTCCTACACAGCACTTGAGGAACTTACCAGGCTACTCAACCAACTGAGCTTTTTTTCCATTAACCGAACCACTGCAATTACAAATACCCTTGCTTAGGACACCCACATATCCAGCTGATAATAATGTTTACCCCAGGAACTGTCTCACTGTGGTATTTTCCAAGTTGCTAATAATCACATCAGGTGAAAAAGCATCTTTCCACTACTTTCACTGTAGACAATAATCCAAGCTAGTATGAAGAAAATTATTTCCTTTGGGAAGTATGCATGTTGGCAAGAGTAACCCAACCAACTATTTTAAGTATATTTTATCATAATGCTAAAAAAAAACCCAAAACATATGACCATTAATTGGCCTGTGTTAGCAATAGCAGCTGTATCCGCCAACTATCATCAGGTTCCAATCGCTGAGGTTATTTCTTGTCTTGTTATAGTGTGGGTGTAGCCAGAGACACTTGTGTTCCAAGAGATGGAAGGATGCTTCCAGTCAAAATACAAACTAACAGAAGAAATGCAAAAGGAGCTGCAGATCTCAGTCAGGGATGGCAAATGGAAACCAGAAGAAGGAGCAGAGCTCTGCAGAGCCATTTCATGTTGAGAGAGGCAGCAAAAAGCTTCAAAAATTACATAAAATCAACACCACCAACAGACCGCAAAGTTTTCTTGCTATATACCACTTAACTTTCAGTTTTAATTGTTAGGGCCACATTTATCTCAAGTTTATTCTTAATATATTATGTAATTTGTCACTCCCTCAGATATATTGTGTGATCTTTTAGTGAATAGGACTTCAGTCTTCCTATTCCTAAATAGAAATGGGCTGTATTTTCAACAGCCCTAAAATTATTCTGACACATTAGACTATCAGTAAAACAATTAAACATTTAAACTCTTGAGGTGCAAACAGCTCTTCAGGCAACAGGGTCATGTAAAATCTTGCCATTTCTTTACTTCAGCAGTTTACTGATTTACTTCTGCCCAAGTGAACTGGTAACTAACAGTAGTCTACTAAGCATGCTGGCCAAGCAGGCATAAAATGTTTATTTTATTTATCAAGTACACTTAAGAGATTTCCAGTCTGTTCATTCCACCAACTTTTGCAGTTTTACAGCAAGGTCTATTCACCTTTAGGGTTGAGAACCCACCTCCTTCCAAAGGACAATGTTTTTAAAAACTTGACTCCTCAACTCAACCTCAGCTCCTACCTCATGTGCCATCCCATCACTGATGTGTATATGGATTCATTGAAAGCAAAAGGAAAGTTCAATAAAAATCAAATTAAGCAGATTAAAAAAAAATCATTACATTTTTGTTAAATGAAGCACAACACCAAGGGAACAGCTGTCACCAAGTTCTCAACCTTTAAGTTAGCCCCGTGACTAATGCTATGTCCTTCTGCTCACAAGACAGGAGGATTTAAGCTTCCTTGATAAACCACCACTAAGCCAAAGGCCATTTATTTCGGCTCTTCCG
>NW_010312351.1:3794-10165 GCF_000700745.2 Antrostomus carolinensis
TTCCGAAGGCTCTTCACCCTTTTACATAACAATACTGAGAGCAGGAGACTTACAGGCTTGATTCACACTAGGAAAAACATTAAGATTGCTCTTCCATACATAGTCACCAGAGATACAGCCAAAGATGAATCCTATCAGTAAGTGGATGGAAGTAAATGAGAAATAGGTAGGACATGATGACCTTCCATCAACCCCAAACTCCACTTCTTCCTTTTGAGCCACAGCCATTTCCATTTCTGTGGCTATAAATTGCTCAACTACTCAAAATTACTCTAAGAAAAATCTGTTTGTGTTCAAGGCTACAATCAGTTAATCCACTCCCTGCAAATCAGTCACAGAAAGAACGTGAAAAACAATTATCCTTCCTACAGAAGCCTATACTGACCTAACTGACCAATAAATAGGTAAGAAGCTTTTTCTCTATCTAATCTATGGTTACATTTCTTGTCCGATCAAAAAGAAACTCTACTGAAAAAAGATAATTTGCCATGTTCTTAACAGTAATGACTTACTTACCAGGCACTTTCCTTCTGTTTGATGTTTGAAAGCATGTTTATATCTGCTGTTGCTCTTCCATCATAGTGAAAAACTTCCATCCTTTTGGGCTACACAATCAATCCCCCACCCGCAAACATGGACCGAGTATACACCGATTAAGTTTTAAAGTTTCCAAATTACAAGAGTCACAAGAAACAAACAGCAGTTTCCTTAACAATTTAAGAAAAAATAACTTCTAGTGCTGCTACATTTCTATCAAAAATAACACTGTCAACAGAAGTCTTAATTTATTTCCAAGTGTTCAAACTGTTATTACACATATGCCACTTAACTATTTTTTATTTGAACATTAAGGTAATTACAGTTGGAGGGCTCATATTTCCAGTGGCCTCTCTGCAACAGAAACCACCAGAGCAAAACATGAAACATTTCACATGGTTAACAATATGACATTTGAGTTACCAGAATTACAACCATCAATTTTTTTGCTAACAGATCACATAAGTAGGGGCATTTCCTGTAACAGAAATATCAAACGTAGTACTGTATTTGTTTAATTTCAATATGAACATGTCTACATAAGAGCAACATTGTACATGACAGTTTGATTTATCACATATATGGTACTTTGGCAGCTCTGTGATATATTTTTTCCTCCTAAGCTCCATAGTAGGTTTAATTTATAAAACATATTGCTAGTATGTCCTGCATAAACATCAAGAATCAAATGCATCCTTCTTTTGCCACTTCAGTGGGAAAGGGAGCAGTGTTTTTACTTCATATTAACACAGCCTTTCCACACCACTGTTTTCTTCCATGGTCACTTCTACACGAACCCTAACTACCATTATGTCTGCAAGAAAATAATCTTTATTAAAAAAAAAATGTGAATTTTCTTCTCAAACTAGAAAGACTACAGCTGCAGACAATTACATGACAAATCACTACCAACTTTTATTTCAAAATAACACTGAATGTGTCAAATTTTTATCAAATATCAACCACGTCAGTCATCTGAGTTGCAATGAATTCCCTCACAATTCAACTCATCATTTTGAGTTCATTTGTGAAACTGACTGGTTCATTAGTTACCTTTTTCTGTAGGACATGCATGCAGGTGTTAAGACTGGCTCAGGTAAAATATCTATTTTATCATCATTACGGGCAGAAATATAACTGGCAGATGGAAAACTATTTTTAAATGCACAAGCTAAGTAAAATCAAACTGCTCCAAGTTTTATCAAGTGAAATATGATTAACAGCTCCAGTAACTATCACCACAAATTCAGCTAGGAAGTTATCTAAAATAGGAAGTAATAGTTCTTGGTTAAAAATTACTAATTTCTTTGAACACTCTACTATCAGTTTCCACAACAGAACTCATCACTATATTAAAACCTTTTCACTTAACTCTGCCCAAATGAATGAATTTAATTCTCTACCTTCCCTGAACGCAATCATATTGTACTCTGATACATAACCGCCATGCAATGACCTACTACCGCAGTAAGGTAAGTGAGGACAATGTTCCCTCTAATATAATCATGCACTTCAAAGTAGCCACATGAAAGTTCTGAGGTAAAATGTGTGAAATCTGGTTGCAAAATCTCAGATTTAAAGGGAAAAAAATCACATAAACATACTGCAAATAAAAAACACCTAGAACCTGTCGACAGTGATCTGAAGCAATTTATTTCATTCACTCATCTCTGAAATTTTAGCAGATATTTCATATTTATTCTATTTGGTCCAAATATTCCTACATGCCTTTAAGAGTCACTCAAAAAATAATGTTGTGCCCAAAAATGCATCTGCTGACACAAAACATCTCTTCAGTTTTTTTATCACTCTCAAGCAGTTCTTAAAAACTGAGATTTCCTGACCTATACAAAAACAGATCTTAACTTTACTTTTTAATATGTCAACAATGGGTAAGTTAAAAAGCAGGTGGAGGTATCTCACATAATATTTAAATTGAATAATATATATTTAATGTGATGAAGTCAACCTTCCTCAGCCTTCAATACTTCTTGGTATTGAATTATAAACTCTGCAGCACCGGAACAGTCTGTGTATGGCACTTCTGTGCATGTCTGCAATATAAACAATTATATTACGATATTCCAAAATTAAACAAATAGTAAATCCTGTTTACCTATACAAAATTTAAAAAGTACATTAACATGAAATGGGAAAATTACAGCTGAACCAATTAAGTTGTACATTCATCACTAGATAGTCTTGAAATACCAAATTTCGTGAAGTTGTTTCATCTTCTTCCTTCGATTAACTGAATTAAGTCAGAAAATGAACTCTTCTCCAATTCTGCTAACATACATTTCTCCACTGCAGTTATGTGTCAGCTAATTTTGATCTTTCACCATTAACTTCTGTACTGGTGTGCCCCTTATCTCTCAGAGTTCTACTCAAGCATCATATTCTCCATTCTTCATTTCATTACTTGTGACACCTAGCAAGAAAGCCTTCAACTGGGGCAGCATCTAGTCTAATAGAGCTTCCACTGGAGAGAAGCTTCTCTTACCAGACCAGTACAATGGCTGACAAGCAAAGTTCACTAGAGTCATGATCCACTAGGTACCAGCGCTCCACTGTAAGCGCCAGGTATCTTCTGTGCTGAAGACAGAACAGCTGTGTGCATGTAAGCCACACAAAGCAAGCCAAGTTAAGTGGTTTGGGCAGGCAGTGTGGACAGGGCAGAAGCATGATAGCCAGGCATTCTGGCTGAAGCAATTTTAACCCTGTTTGACTGTTTAACTTGTGTTACTGCCTAGTTCAAGCATCGTTGTTTACACAATACTCTCAAATGAACAAAAGCCCTACAAAGACAGGTTAACTGTTCTTTTGTATAGAATAACTAGTCAGTATGTGTTCAAGAATAGATTTAATGCAAAGCTTGAAAAGGGTGTCTAACTAATAACCACATTTGGAGCTTTTAAATACTATCTTACTCTGAGGTATATGTCTATTACTGTAAAAGCTTATGCATCACATTCTAAAATCTAGGGTCCGAGAAAAAAAAGCTATTTGTATCTTCTAAGTCAAGCAAGCTATAGAAAAATGGGAAGAAATAGCATGTGGCTTGTGTTCAAGTGTTATTGTTTAGCATAACACTTCATGCAAGTAATGCAAAAAGGCCTATATATTCGGGACTGTTTACATCTGAATAAATAGGGTAAATTAGCAAATACAGTATTTAAAATTATCTACAAAAACTGTGTTTTACCCAGTATTCACTGTTTGTATCAAGTCTTACAGCAGAAAGCTGTCAGGGCAATACCAAAGAGTATGAAATACAAGAAAAAAATTAAATAGAGACGTTTTAAGAAACCTCTGCAGAAAACAAATTCATATTAACTCTTAACTAAATTGAAACTAAAACAAAGACTAAAGCTATTAGGTGGCCTTATCAGCAAACA
Source organism: Antrostomus carolinensis (assembly GCF_000700745.2). Taxonomy (NCBI): domain Eukaryota; kingdom Metazoa; phylum Chordata; class Aves; order Caprimulgiformes; family Caprimulgidae; genus Antrostomus; species Antrostomus carolinensis. The sequence continues at coordinate 7,730 of NW_010312351.1, forward strand.
CCTTCAATCAAAAGGCCATAACCAAGTATGCTTTACATATTATTTGATTTGTTTATTTTACACCATGAGGTGAAAACAACATGTTTCCTTTTAGTAAAGTATACACAAATAGCCTCACTCAGAATACACTTTTAATGCACATAAAAAAAGTATTAATCTTACAAATCGTTTTGCAATCCAAATATACAATAGCTTGGAAAACAATATTTTAGAAAACAAAAGCCAATGTAAAAAGACCGCTTGAAACAACTAAAATGATAAAAGTTTCTGTATGGCTTTGTCTTTACAGTTTTCTTACTGCATCATCAATATCAGAAATCTGTTCCTTCAGCTGGTTCCACTGTTCTGGATTTAAAGAAATACCTGAAATGCATTAAAAATAAACACTTAAGACAAAGAAAAGTGTGGTGCAGGATCTTGCATTATTAATTACTATCAAGGCTGGTTTCATACACAAAGTCTGCTGTAACTATTAATGCTTGAGCCACTTTAACATCAGTCTCAGCTACAAAGTGAAGCTCATCATTTGGAACACTTTAGACTTTAGCTTATCTCCAGACAAGTTTAAACTACCAAGAAAATGAGTACAGCATAACAAATTCATTGACAAGTGTTAGGCTAAACACAGGCAGTGAAATACAGCTCTGGTTTTCATAGAAGGTAGAACAAAAGCCCTGGGTGCGATATGCAAAATCATTCGTATTCCTGTTGGCTCCTAAAAGCCATACATACCTCTGTGGACTTAACTTCCATGCACTTTTAAAGTACCATAGTTGTTGTTTTGGGTTTTTTTTCATCTTGTTTCTTAAAACACATACTATAAGTAACATTTTTGAGAGACTCCACTCCCTAGCACCCACAATCCAACACAGAAGCTATTTTTTCCACTTCAAGTTCACTACAGTTTCTAGTGACATTCCACCAATAATCATTCAGTGCCCCACAACCCATTCTCCTCATTTCTAAATTTGTACTTCATCACGCTTGAGTCCAGGCACATGTTTCCTTTGTGCTTTAGTCTCCTCATTCTTCCCCTACAACCTCTATGCCAACTCTATGCAAGTACAGACTCACAGGCCTACCTCTCATACTCTCTCCAGCCAGGGACTATTTACCCTCACTCTCACCCCTGAGTGATCAGGCTTCCTTCATTCCTCTCTCCCTGTAGGTGAGGCAGGACCTGAAAGCAGGTGAAACTTTGCATTTCATTTTTGGGACTCAAAATCTTTTCTTTTTCTTTTTCCTCTTCTACCATCACTGTCTTATCAGAGCATCACTATAATTTTGACTAGTGAGAAGTCTGCATGGAGCTATTCTAAGCAGTTTCCCCCTTATTGGGGGACAAAATGTTGTCAAGATGTCCCTGAAGCCCATAGCAGGTGAACTGCACGCAGTTCAGACCTGCTGTTTGAAACACAGTAATTTAAACTGCTGGATATTTTTTCTGGTTTTTATTACACAATTTCAACTGCTCGTATTGTTCTTTGGGTAGATAGATAAGTGGCTCACAAGTGCACTGGTGGAACGTTAGACTCCTACTGTATCAGTTTATAATTAATTTTATCCTAGTAAAATTCAGACCCTTTTGCCACATTGATAAACATTTCTATCTACATCATGTAATTTTTGTCACTTGGTCTATCCACCAAATCTCATTGTGGTTTACCACTCAGACTGCACACACTTTTGATCCCCACCTCAAAACACAGCAGTTTGAAGTCCTTAAAAGTTAATTTTTTTAAGTAGCATCAACACATCTGAAACAAGGAATTTCCCTGTACAGTATAAGTACCCCTGTTCATACAAACCTCTTCTCAGTGGTTATTTAAGAAACACTGAAAACGCTTCCAAATGTCTATTCACTGCATTGCTCCTGGACACACCAGAAGAATTTATCAACCCTTATGCTGATTCTACATTAAATACCTTCCATCTCCAGGGCAGAATGTTTCATACCTACCTCTTCTCCTTGGCACAATATGCAAATCAATAAAAAGCAGGCTTTTCTAACAGAAGCAGCATGATGTTAAACAAAACACTACTACTGCAACTATCCTCACACACCCATCTTGCAGGTTGCAAAGTTCTGAAAATGGTTCAGCGAAGGCATGGCATGAAAAAGCAGGTATGGGAGTAACAACTAAAGGTACAAAGGCTTACACTGTGCTGCAGATTAGAAGCAAGTACCAGAACCTGAACACTTGAGGTATTTTCACTCCAACTAAACTCTTTACATATTTTTTCCAAAATCAGTCACATTAAATGTTTTTAATTATTTTGATCTAAAATCTGTTAGGAATTGAATGACATAATTGTTTTAAAGAAATTAACATGTTATCACCAATGACTAAGTTAAATATTTTCAGTGAATTTTGAAATGAGAAGTCCATTTTTAATAAAAGAAAGAAATGGAGTTGACTAAGTTAATTGGGGGGG
>NW_010312351.1:10187-16447 GCF_000700745.2 Antrostomus carolinensis
TGGTACCAGACTTACTTGTATTTGATACCTTGTTTTCCATAAATCATGGAGGATCCATTTAGAAAAACAGACTCAGGTCAACAAACCCACTTTGCTTTTGTTTACAATCTCCAGATAAAACTAATCACTTGTTAAAATACAGATTATAAACAATTAAAAATATTACTCTAAAAATACCATGTAACAATAAAGTGTAAAAATCTGACACACAAAGCTGTCCAGCAGACTGCAGGCAATGTTTTAGTACAAAGTAACATGAAGCAGAACAATACCTTTTCTGCCAGGCTTCATTTCACCTTCTTGATCCATCCAATATTCTCTAATATCAATTAAGACTTTCCCTTTAAAGTCACGAACACTGACATACCTCATTTTGCCAATCTGTCAAAACACATATAAGGGTCTTTTAGGTATTTACATATTACAGCATTCACTTTTCCCAGCAGCATCAGACTCAGACATGTGACATTGCACACTGCAGCTTATTTTAGACACCACAGAAACAACTAGATCAAAAGCTTAATCCAGAGTAGTCAGTAGGATAATAAGTAATGACAATATAAATGGATAAACGACTTAAAACACATTGAGCATTCAATGCTCAATGCAAAAGTAGCTCTCCTAGAATAAAAATACCTATATTCTTAACAAGCCTACATCTTACAAAAGCCACTAATTTACTGTTTTCTGAAATAAAATTTTACCTGTGTTATAACCATCTTTGTTTGCAGCAGTTGCCCAAATCTAAATTTTAATCCATTCCATATGTACAAAAATCAAGTTAGATATTCACATGAGATAATTACAATTTCTAGAGGAGCTTTTGTTTGGGTTGTTTTTTTTTTCTTTTTTTTAAACACAGTAAATACAAATGGAAATGAAAGTAAACAATCAACTGTCCCATGCCTGCTCCCAAGTCCTCATGTCACTTCACTGGAACTGTGGCTAGAAGACTACCTCACTGCACCAAGTGTTTCAAAAAAATATCCAATGGCTTTTTTTTTGGAGGGGGGCAGGGACAAGCACACCGACAATCACGCATTACACTACACGTCTAGGTTTATTAAAGATCTTTCCAAATTTGCTAAAAAACTATTAGTTCACATAAATTCCAAGTATAATGTGAATGTGAGAATCAGAAATTAGATAATAAAACCACCATCAAATACAACCCATGTAAAAACTTCTTAGAATTCTGGATACACTTTATGAAGAAAGAACACATTCTAAAGTAAACAAATTTAAAATTGAATACTCCTTCCTGATAAAACATTTTAACTTTAGTTTTCAGCTTCCTTAGTTGATGCATTTTGCATGTTGATATAACTTTAAAAAGGCCCAAACACATCTTACTAGCATTAAGTCTGACCAGAAAGCTTAAACAACTTCAATCAACTAAAATAATCCACAGATGCTTAAGTCATAAGCTGTTATTTCACAAAATATATATAAACAAGAAGGCTTTATGTTTGCTTAAAATATTTTTTCTTCTTATGTAGATCATGTTAAATTAACTCTAAAATTTATTTTAAAAACAAGTAGAACACCTTTCGATACCATAAGCCTGAAGCAGTTTTCCTACTCTGAAGTATCCTTTAAAATTAATAAGACATACAGTCTGTAAGATAGTATTTTTGATTGATTTATTAAATACTTTCACAGTACTACAAATTTAACATCAAAAAATAAGGTATGATGTCATGTTAGCCCTAGTTCTTTCAGACCAAACTTGGTATCACGCCCAGGTCTGTCAGCACTGCTGGCAGAGGATATCCTAAATAGCCTACATGAATAACATTTCTTGGTTTTACCCTGTAACGCTTCAGTGACTTTTAAGGTCACCTCTAAGAACAGCTTCAGGTAGCAATACTCCACAACACCTTTTTTTTTTTTTTTTTTTTTTGGGTGCTATCAAAAAATGTTAGTACATTGCCAAGTAATTCCAGATTTCCTCTTAAGAAATAAAATCTGATACAACATAGCACATTACAGCTGCAAATACAGTTTAAAAGTTTAAGAGTTCAATTTTAAGGATAAAATTGTATGCCTTAAATTCAGCTACAGTAAGGCAAGGGGCAATAACCCAGAAGTTCACACTTCCTCAATCAGTAAGTCAACTCTAAATGGAAACAGTTCCATATGAAAATGCTGAAATTTAAGTTGGGTTTTACATCGCTGTCTAGATTTCAGCTAAATACTCACATTAAATTTTGAATGTTTAGTTGAACTCCATGCAAAACAGCTAAAAGTTTTAAATGGGCTTCTAAAGCACAGTTTCAGTTAACATCTAAGGTTAAAAGCCCCAACAAAAATCTAGATTTAACTGTTTAAGTAAATTCAAGTTTCTTGATCTTCAGTTACTAGCAATTCTGGCACAGATGCATTTCTGAACTTTTTTTTTTTTTTTTACACAGCAGCTGAAAGTCCTAGAATAATTTCACTGTTCTAAAACACCTTTGTGTCTCTATAACCACGGTAGTATTCCAAGGGTCATATTGACTTATTGTAGCATAGATACCGCAGTTCAACCTTCACAGGCAAGCTCATATGATTCTTATTAAATATCACAGCTCCTTATACTATTCCATCGAATTATATAAATCAGAAGACATTAAAAGCATTATTTCCAGGTTTCTGTTTCTTAGAATAAAACGCACTGAACTGTGTCTCGGTTCCTTTCACAGCACTGCAACTGACTTCCTGTATGAGTTTCAGCAACCACAGCAAAACAGCAAAAATCACCCTTCTGTCTTAGCTGATAACCATATGTAAAGCATTGGAAGGAGCACGATAAAGACTCCTGCAAACAGCGAGATCAGCAACACAGCAAACTGATCGCACTGGTGACTACCCCAGTTTCAGAATGAATGTGCTAAACCCATCACCTTTCCAAAGCATCATAAACATATATTTATTTACTTTTAAGAGCCTATGATAAAGACATTACACTGGGAAACTGAAGAACTTATTTCTCACAAGTCAAAAAGCAAATACAACCCAAACTTTTTTTTTTCTTTTTTTTTTAAAGTAGGGGGGCAGGCAGGACAATACACAGATGAACAACTTTAAAGTAACAATTTCAGTGAAATGCCTGATTTTGCGATGTAGGTCCACTCTGGATAGTCATTAATATGTATCCTAACAGCATTACAAACCTTATCCAAATCAGGCATAGGTAGATGACAGGATCTGTCAAACTAACCAAAGCACATGATGTAGAGATCACGTTGGCTTGAAGCCACGGCTAGGAATCTACTGTATCAACACTAAATCCTTACACATTAACATGAATAATGCTTGTCCTTAGGGCTTCTAGTAATACATCATAAATGGGAGTAAGATAAATTTCTGCACCCCAACTGCACCCAAATGCTTTAACAAATTTCAGAGTTTCAAGAATACCATTACACCACCATTAGTCTCAAAAAAAACCCCAAAAACATAGATCTTTATGAAAACGCTCAATCTTCTGAATACTGCTGTCAGAATGAGCTCTATATTAAGGGAAGCCTTTAAGAACACAGACTGAAAGTGTAGAACAATAAGCCTCTAAGTTTCACATCATTTGCTGCCACTTCCACACGCAATATGGATGCCACAGAACTTCTGACTATCCTGGGAATGCTTTACAGGCCAATTTACATCAACTGAAGCCACACTGGTAAGTTATAATGCAAAGTTACTTGTACATCAGAGATGACTTTACCATCATGGGAAAGCAGAAAGGATTGTTGCTAGTATTACTAATAGTCCTAGAACAAATAAAACCATACCTAAAAAAATAACATGCAACTAGATCTTCTAGCATGCTCTCCTGGGTAGGGGGGAAGAGAGTGGAAGTATCCTCAGACCTAGAGTGCTATTTCTACACTGAAACAATTGCATCTCAGTTAATGCACATAAGCTGATGGAGCATGAAAAAAACTCACAATGCTTCACATAACACAGTAAGTGATCTAAAAAAAATGTTGTTGACTAACTAAAAGGCAGGCAGAGACTAAGTAACACCGATGTTTTAGGTCAAGGTGATATTCAAATATTTCTTCTGTATTATACTCAACACTGGAAAAATCCCGTTCTTATCAGACTACTAGGAGTGCTCTACTGTCTTTTTTTAGTACCTTTTTATTACCTTAGGTCAAAATGCTGAAAGAAATCAGAGCACGCAAATACTGCTGCTTTTCTTTGAAAGGGTTTGGGTTGTTTTGGGTTTTTTTGCATCAGGGGAGCATTACAAATTTTAACTGCTTTCCTCAATGCTGGAATTTCTGAACTTACTGCAAACATAGCATAAAGCTTATACCTAGTTTTTTTTTTTAGTTCACCTCATTAAGTGTAGAAGACACTATCTTATTTTTCCTACATGGCTCAAAGCATACGCCAGCAGAACTAAAAATATTCTTCCTTCGATAGGGAAGTCCGGGCATTGCCTTCAGTTGAAGATGTGCCTCCCAACTCTACACTGAGAGGAAAGTGAGAGTCGATACATTAAAAATAACCACGCTGTATTACAGTATCAATTAAGCAGGTCTTCTCTCTAGAAAGATTTTTTTTGCCATATTACTTTGCACAGCTACAGCCCAAAACCATTTATTTTGCCTTACTTGGTGTTGGAGCCATCTTATTAGGCACCTCTTCCATACCCTTTCACAAACTTAAAGTCTCTAAGAATTTAAGTTCCTTTCCAGCTAGCTAGTCAAAGACATTTAGTTAAGTCTTGATCCACACCCCTAAAACAGATAACACTGAGCTACATAAATTCTTGCACAGCTTTCAGCACATACTGCTACTGCCTCAGCTAACCCCAGGAACTGCAATACTCTGAATTCACACACGCGTCTTAGTACTGAAGAACGTACGTTCGCCTCATCTTAAAAACAAGGACAATGTCAAAAATCACAACCCTTTTGGATATCAGGTGAGAAAAACCTGCATCATAAAAAAAAGAATAAGTAAAACTTATTCCAAGACACTGACTTATAATACAGGAACCAAGCTGCCCTTGACCTAGTTAAGAAGGAATGAAGAATCCATAATTTGGCTTCCAAGAATCTATCTTTCAAGAGCCCTGATTAAAAACATTTCCATGTAGACATCATCCTGATGTCACATTTACAGTATACTTATGGTAAATGCTGTATTTACAGACAAAATGACTACCCAGAGTCACCATGAGCAAAGAAATAAGGGTTAGATCAACTGCTACAACTCAGATTCTTTTACTTTGCTGAAACCTGACAATGCTTTCTCTGAGAACCTTCATCTGCATGCTAGCATTGTAATCCCCTTTGGCCAAGGCTTCAGGAGACCAAGCACCACGCTGTCAAGATATTCAGATCACCTCATAAAATTTACACTGAATATGATGTAACATGTAACCTTAACCAGTCTCCAAGATTCAATTTTACCTGAAACATATTCTCATCTCTGTTACTGCTTTGCTTAGAAGAAGCTGCACCTTTTGAACTTTCACCAGTCTTTTGTTTCTTTACAGGCTTTTCTGGAGCTGCTTGCTTTTTCCGCTTTACCTTGGAGTAAGAATAAAAAAAAAAGAAAAGCATGAACCACAACTCATTCTATAAGTTACAAAAAAGTTTATGTTAGAAGTCACAAGACACTACTGTGCAATGCACATTACCACGTGCCTTCTGTGAAGGCAAGAATCCAATACTTCACATTTAGACTGGAATTTAAAAAAAACCCAAACAACTTAAAATAAGCCTAATTCTGTTCCCAGTGAAGTTTAACATAATTCTTTGGCTTTAAAGAGAAATTAATTAGATCAAAATACATTTTAAAAAGCCTACTCTTTCTGTGCAGTAATACTGCTGATTCAGTAGTCTGAATAAAAAACTCTAAAGTCTGATGGGAGTTTCACTTTCCTTTCCACCAAGCGCAACAAAAAATGCAGGACAGATTACAACTCTTCTACGAAAGAAAAAATAACAGATGAGATAACGAAGAAAAGATTTGGAAATCACCTCTGTCAGAGTAACTTTATTTTTTTTTTAAATCAGTGTCAAATCTCTGTCCACAGCATGATAAATTAAGCATTTTTTAAAACATTCACATTATATCACCTGTAAATCGGATTACCCAGAGATGCAACAGAGTTACTATTTCTACTAATGGTTATATAGTAACTGGGCCCATCCTCAGAAAAAGTCCTACAAAGCCACCAAAAATCAGTCACCTGCTAGAACCATATTGTGGATAACCTCAAAAAGTTCCAACAAATACAGGAGGTTGTATTGGGGGGG
>NW_010312351.1:16478-18805 GCF_000700745.2 Antrostomus carolinensis
GGGGGAAGGCACTGCCCTGTTAAGACTATGTCTTTTCAACAATACATTTCCCTACCAAAAAAAACACCTGATCATTTTCTCTTACATTAAGATTTGACAGAATGCCCAATTTGCAAAGTGCAACAAATCACATTTCAACCAATTCAGTAAAGCATACAGACTCTCTTCACATACTACACTAAAACACCTGACACCTGCGTTACCACCCAGCATTTAAAAGGATAAATTCACTAGATTTTTCAGTTTTTGTTCATAACACTGGTACATCTAAGCAAACTTATAAATTCAATATTAAAAATAAAAGGGAACACTCAACTTATACATTTAAAACAGTCAACATATGTTAAAATTTATCAACTCAACGACATTTAGGTCAGCTCATCTTTTAAGTGAGAAACTAGCAGATGGTATTACAGTAAACGTAAGAATCTGTAAGAAACAGAGAAAAAGGACATGCACACAAAATAAGCAAGTGTGGACATGGAGGACAGGGCAGGTGGAGGTTTTTGGTTTGGACAAGTAAGCCCAGATATCAAAATGGGGGCTGGGGAGTGATGTTTGTCCTCAAAATTAGTCCAAATTCTTGCCACCAGAAGCAGCTTATACAGAAGCCTTCTATCACTTGCCACAAAGCATCAAAGAATTCCAGGAAGCCTGTGGTTAGATACATCATATGGAAAACCCTAAATAGAGCAAAATGCAACTTAAGAACAAAAGTTTACTACAAGGCAAAAAGCATGCTATTCACCCAAACCCCAAGACTGGGAGATGGCTTTTTTGTAGTTGTTGTATTTGTTGAGGAAGGTGGGGGTCGAGAAGGGGGGTGGGTTTGGGTGAAATATATGATAAATCATACAGAACGACATGTATGTTGTGACACAGTGCTCACCTAATTCCTTACCTCCAGCCTGAAATATAAAAGTTAATACAGTAGTAATAAACTACATATAATGTTCACCTTTTTGTCAACTTCACTATCTGAATCACTGGCAGATGAGCTTGAAGATACAAGTTCCTTTGACTTAGGCATTCTAGGAAGAGAAAAATAATGTGAGAACACTACACAAGGAACAGGTCCCGTTAGAGCTGGAAAGCTGTCCTCAAATCTGTTTGTTAGGGTCCATCTTACCCAAAACCCTCCTAAAGACTTGCCTGCCTTTTCAATATCAGCTGTACTACACATTCTAGATGCGGTCTCTTCTCTCCTATATCTCTTCCCTTTTTGCTGCAACTGCATTAAACGCAGGGTTTTAATTTGTGAACTGTTTACAAAGGGACAATTTTCATGAGTTTCATATACGCACAGGTATGGTACAAACCATAATGAAAAAAGTACAATACAACACTGTCCTCCAGCTGAATTCTTAGTATTACATTCACAAATATAAACTTGTAAGGCCCTAGCATTATCTATACTTTTACATGGCATTTTGCCCGATTGGATTTTAAAGCAACATGCTGCACAATCGTCATACATGAAACAAACTAAAGTTCCCACCAATAATATAATTCTGAAAAATCACAACAGTTACAGTGAACTACTGTACTGCAATTAATATTTCCACTGCAAATTCAACACACCAGTCACTAGAGACTATTCATTTCCAGACAACTGGACATCCAACTTTCCTTGAATGCATGCTGCCAGATGTGCTTCTACGTCTCTCTAGTATGCAAACATGTGGTTAGACATACTAATTGCACATCCTGCCTGCTACTAGAAACTCTTTGCAACAAATAAATAGTTCAATTGTTCTTTCAGAATAAAAATAGGGATCCCAGAAACTACAGCTAGGAAAGGCTAAGAAAAGATTAAAGAAGTGTATCTCAGGAAAGAAAAAGGGATAGTGCTTTTAAACTGGTAGTTAAATAAAACATAAGCAAAGGAACAAATCGAGTCTGAATAACGTTAATAGATCAATATGGTTCTAAAGTAGGGTAAGTTCTGTCGTAATAGCTTGGAGGACAACTATGGGAGAGCTGTAGCACTAAAAACGAAACAAGGTATGAGGAAGCAGACGTAAGCCACGGCGGCAGAGGAGAGCTGGAATGGGACAATATAAAAATAAGCACAGCGATGACAGAGACTCCGGGAGCCGAACAAGAAGAGACCGACGGGCGAGGGCATCAGCGGGGGATAACCCCGGGGTCCGCATCAGGATGAGGGAATGACAATATGGAGGAAGGTGGGGACGGGTAGGAGCAAAGTGAAATGGGGGGTGGTAGGCGCCCCTCGGGAGAGGCTGGCAGGCAGAGGGTGAGGAGACACCGAAGCACTGGTGAGAGCGAGGTCGAAGGAAAGGGAAAGGAGAAAGACAAGCGAGGAC
>NW_010312352.1:0-9023 GCF_000700745.2 Antrostomus carolinensis
CTCTCTGTCCTTATCTCTACCCACGAGCTTTCCGTTATATTTTTCTCTCCCGTGTCCAGTTGAGGAGGGGGAGTGATAGAGTGGGCTTTGGTGGGCATCTGGCTTCTAGTCAGGGTCAACCCACCACAAGATAACAAAAAGAAATTAGGTATTTGGTAACTTTGTTCAAATATGAATTTGAACTAGATTTTGAAATTTTGAGTACTGGGAACCTCAGAAGCTCCGAAAGATAAAATTATTTTCTCTGTTTTTCTGACCACAGTTCTTAGCACATATCTGTTTCACCAAAACTGTGAAAGCAGTCTTCAGAAAAGCGGTGTTTCATTACAGAAGTCATTCTCAGAGATAAAATTAATTACAAACCTCAAATCTTTCAAAACAAAGTTTTTTAGTGTACTCTGAAAACAAAAAAATATCCTGAGGAGAAAATCATTAACTGAATTAATAAACTGAATTAATAAACTCATTTTTCCCACAGGCTGGAAACACCACCACCAACAACAAAAAAATCACAGCACAATCAAGTGTTGGTGCTGTTCTTTGAAGACAGGACCCTGAAAAGCTTCTCTTCTCTAGAAGTACAAGAGCTTCACCTCTCAAAAAAATTTCTTTTCTTTTCTTTTCTTTTCTTTTCTTTTCTTTTCTTTTCTTTTCTTTTCTTTTCTTTTCTTTTCTTTTCTTTTCTTTCTTTTCTTTCTCTCCTCTCCTCTCCTCTCCTCTCCTCTCCTCTCCTCTCCCCTCCTCCTCATCCTTGCCACCACCCTCACCTATGCCTATCTCATGGGCCCACCAAGAGAGGCAAAAGTATGTAATTTCACAGGCAAACATGATCACATGGGAGCTTCCAGTCAAGATAGCTTTCTTAGTGACCATTAATAGTTCCATTTACTTTTTCCTTCTCATTAGTCATTTTCACACCTTTCTGTAACATTTCTCATCCCTTACCTTTTCAGCACCACATACACAGTTGCCCACTAAATATAAACATAAAGCTTGGCCAAAAAAGAACTTTAGATGTTGTAAAGGATGGGCTATAAGATAATAGCAATTGCAAAGTCTCCACAACAGAAATTACCTTCATAATTGCATATTTTCAGAATGTTGATTGCCATTGAAATATTTTCTTTAAACTAAAAAATTTAAACTCTTTAAGCTTACAGGTTTTTGCTGAAAAATGCAGTTTACAGCTATATCGAACTTCCTGTGCAATGAATCTGACCTAAGGAAGACCTTACTCTTCTATAGCTGGAAGTTTTAAGGAGATTGAGGTGGGTGTGATCCAAGCAGTTTGATTCTTCAAGCTCGATTTACTGAGGAGCTAATCAGATTTCACAACTGACTTGGAATATCTCGTTTTGTGTATCTATGCTAAGAGCCTCGCCTTTCTCACCTCCTCACAGCAACATGTTTGTTATCTATAGCAGACATTGCTCCCATTCTCTATATCACCTGGTTCATCCAGTGAGGAGAGAGACTACTCAAAATATTCAGTCAGATTGCAGTATGCAGTGATATCCCAGTATTTCATGTTCCTGTATTATACTGGGCTTGCTGAGCTCTAGAAGCAGATTTTGTTCTGAGTCTAACTCAAAATCAGTCAGCTCTGATTATTGTTTTAGGTCATTTTTCTTTGATGCTATTTTTTAAAAGCTTTTATGGCACATTAATTTTTTCTTTCCATTGTCTTCACCAGCACTTTGCCCTTCCATTCAATAACCTTCTCATCCTTTACCCTGTGTTTTGTATAAGGATGAGTCATCAATGTATCACTTTTTGCCACCATTACTACTACTCCTTTCACATTAACAAGAAGTTAGTTGTTAAATTCTTATACTTGATAAGGTCAATATTTGCATGCACCTTCCTCCTTATCATGGTTCAGTTGTTACAAATGTTAAAATGATTATTATGTTTTGAATCATATATTTCAGAAGTGGAATTTTTTTATTCTTTCCTTTTCCCTCTTATTCAAAAGATGAAAAACAGAATGAGGACCTTTTAAAATCTTCCATACTTTTTTATGGAAAAAAGAGAAACTAGGGGCAAAATCTTAGCCCACTCAACATTAGTGAGAATAAGATGGGCATTAACTTTAGAGATGAACTTTGGCAGATTATGTCTGCCAGTATCTTGACATAATTATAATTCTAGATTTTTAAGGCGGTCTTGAATTACCTCTTTACATAATGATAATATCACAGAAGAATTACCAAAATGTGTCACAATGTTGTGGGAACAATTTACTGTAGCTCCTAAAGAAGGTTATTCATATTTCTGTCAGGAACTAGTGTTTTCCATTTTCCCTCTTCTTTTATTGACTGAAGATTAGAAGCTTTATTAGAAAACACGTAATCCTTAGAGAAACAAGTTTCACTTGCTGCAAATGGTCTGTCTGCTCATTTGATTCAGGCCATTTATGCACAACAACTGCAGTGTACAAAAACATAAAATCCCTTATGGGCAGAGGAAAGCATACATAAGATATAGTCTTCTGGTCTCTCTCTCTGAAGAGAAGTAATAAGGTAGAATATATACAGGAAACCCAAACTGACCTCAGACATGTACTGATCAACAACATAATTCATTTGTATTAGTTTCGTTGGTCAGATCCCTCTCAAACTTTTCACAATGTAAAAAATGTGTTTAGATGCTCAGAGATGAAAACAAAGTGGCCCACAAAATAATGGAGAAACTATGCAAAAGGACAGTTAGGGAACAATAGACTCACCATTCAAGGACACTGTAGGTGGTGTTACTTTGGTTTTGCTCTCTTTATTCATTAGACATCAGAGCATGTTCAAAAATAATCAAGAAGAAAGATCCATTCTTGTTGCCAAGTAGTTGCCCATACAGCTCAGTTTGAGCAAAACAGGAGTCATCTTTTATCTGTTCCCATTTCTTCCTGGCAAGCGTAACCAGCAATTATCTGCCACAGTCAATCTTTTTGCTGAGAATATGCAGATTGCTTTGGATACAAGATTTTACTTTCCCAAAAGATGACATGGTCCAGTGACACCTCAGTCCTGTGCTGAGGCAGGAGATTTTCCAGGTCTTCTGTTTCACACTTCCATTCTCCCTGGCCTATTCCTACTTGTCTAATAGAAATCTGTCCCATTCCCTTCTCTTTTCTTTCCAGATTTGTAGCCCTGTCCCCTCTCTTTGACCAGTTCTGGCTTCCATCAGATCCTTTGTAAATCACTCTAATGCATTATCAGGGCACAAAATCAAACAGTTTTCTAGTTTTGCTTTATGCAGCTTTAGCACATTAAAATGGCTCACAGAGGGATCTGGGAAGTGTTGGGGCTGGTACAAAACAAGCAGTAGGACTGCACATCTAGGAGCAAGGTGTGGAAGTGAGGAGAACCAGAAGACACCCCTTTCAGCAGGGTTTTTGGTGCTGGCATCTGACTTTGTAACACAGTTCAAGAAAATTTATTGTGCTTTGCTGGTGGCTGCGCAAGTTGCTACTAGTGTGCATTCTGTTTCTGTTTTTCAACTGAAAAAGACCTTTGTATAGTGCAGTATATTCATGTGCCGTCATGGTCCAGAGGTTGGAGTTGGAGTTTACCCCCAGAAGAGAATAACACATAAGGACCAGCTCTTCTTGCTTGTGTTGTTTTCCTTTGTCCTTTATTTGCTTTTCTTCTACCTGATTTACTTCATTCATTCAAAGTATGAAGTCTGAAAAGTTCCATGAAGCTGCCAAACTGATTCAGTTTCTCTGTTGATTGAGAAGTCTCGGTGGTTATTCATATCCATTTCCCTTCCTCATTCACTCCTCTTTGCCTTCAGATATTCTGACACATGGCTTAATTCAGGTGCTTTCTATTTTATGCTTTGCAATGCATTAATCATAGCAGTGCCTAGGTGACATGGTTATATGGGAATTAGTCATCTCCTATTCGTTGGTTCACCAGTAATTTGAGTTGTCTGACTCTCAGACTGATTTAAGAAAGTGTCTAATTATCCCAGGAAATTTTCTTTGAAAACACATGAATGAATTTTTCAGTTCATTAAAACTCTACTGTGATTTCTTTATAGATAATTTGTCCAATAGATAATTGCAACTTATATTTAAATAATGTAAATCTTTATAGTTTGCTAGAACTTTATCCTTCTGTTGGAAATGGCTGAATAGACCCCAGGGATTCTCACAGAAGCTAACTTTAGTTTACTAAGGCTCATCTTTTCAGGCTCCCTTCAAATGCAATGGAGAGGTAGGCTTCCAAGGACAAGTCAGAGTAGGAGGCTTCCTTAGGTGCTCTAATCACCCACTACATTAGAGGTCTGAAATGTCTGCACTTCCTTTGATAATAATCTCACACACTTTAGGGGTCCAACTCAAACTTTTATCCATGTTTAAATAGAATCTCTGGCAATTTACTGTGTCTGGAGAAGTAGGTATCTTGCATCTGAGGTATCCTATATTATGTGTGGATACATGATCTTACTAACATATCAGGAAGTTTTTGGGCCATTGCACATCTAGGAGCAATGTTGTTCCTCATAGTACTTCAATCCATTTAATTGTCATCTTATCTGTTGTGGTTGACAGGGTACTGAGACACTGAGACCACCTATAGTAGTGTTTAAATGATGAGAAAATTGGTGAGGGAATTCAGAAAGTTCAGAGCCTTACTGTGGAAGATGCTCTAAGCCCATAGAGTCCTATCATGGTAGGAAAGGGTACCAGTACAAAGGCAGCAGTTATGACAATCTGAAAAGGTGATCTCATTGGCAATACACCAGAAAATTTGAGGTCATGATCTCAAAAGGTGGGAGTACTGAAAACATGATATTTTCAGTCCCCAAATGGGAATTGCTGGGCTAGTACAGTTTAAACAAACCACCAGGAGAACAGACTCCCCCAAAAAGGACAGAGAAAGACTAAAGGAGGAAAAAAGTTCTCTGCTATGGATATGCAACTCTAGAGACTGGATTAAAGAAGGCAATGGGGAAGCAAGATTTTGGTCTTAATCTTCTGTGTCTCTGCATTTGCACTCAGAGAAGAACAAGGGAGTCAGCGAGCAGGGCAAGATATGCAGAAGTACGGTATGGCAATCAATGAACACAGAGTAACTGTTTCCTAACCAGAAAGCTGCATGTGTAATTTTCATGGGAGATATAGAGCCCTGCTAATGGGTTGAGGAGTAAGGCAGGTCTTAAAGCAGTTAATCAGTAAAGGGATTAATCACAGTCTCTTTCCAGGCAGATAAAGATGACTGCTCTGCCAGATTTACTCCTGAGGATGAAATGTGGAAAACAGAAGAATAAGAGGAAAACATTTGCTATCCAAAAGGCTCTGAGGAGCTATCAGTTGGAAACTGGGAATCTGCCACCCCTAGGAGTGAACGGACATAAGTGGGTTTATATATTTATATCTGTTTCAAACACGTAGCAAGTCATACCTTTGTCTGGGATGTTGCATTCCTACTCTCTCTTTATTGTCAGTAGTTGGAGATCATTCTCCTCCTTTCCAAGTGAATGAAGTTCCCCAGCTCTGTTCTGCCCCTCATTACATTCAAATTGAGCATCTGGGACCCAGTGGAAGGAGAAAGTTGAAACATCTAAATAAATAAAAAATAAATTGCTTAATTAATTAATCTGTTGGAGAGCCTTACAAGCCATGTGCCACCAATAGTGCTCAGGGTACACATACCTCAGCAAACTCTTGCCATCTGGGTAGCTTTGCACAAAGACCAGAGATGGTATAATGATGGTGATATAATAGTAATCCCCTCAAAGGAGTTCACTTAGTGTCAACAATTCCAAGTCTGCCTAGCAGCCAAATACATGAGGGAATGTCAGATCCTCTGTCTTCCAGAAAACAATTAAAAATAGCAACTCAGATCAACGCTTTTCTATTAAATTGTAATTGAGAATAAGCAAAGTATATCACAAACCTGTCAGAACAAGAGACTTCATATATTCATTCTTGGAGCTGATTGGGATTTCTTTTAAGTTCCTGTAAAGGTCTACTTTTTTGTTAGGAAGTATTATTTTTCATTCAGATCTACATTTCCTTTTTTTTTACTGTTCAGCTGCATGGAAATAAATCATGTTATTACTGAAAAGTGAAAACAAGGTTTATCTCACTGGAGCATAATAAATCTTGGTTAAAATACAGATTTATTTTTTAATGTAATGATTCTATGTTTGAAAAATGTTAAGGTTGTGACAAAAATCAACAAAAGCCAGGAAATTCAAAGTTAATGTTGAACTGTGTCCATAAAGCACCTCATTAAGTCCAGTCATTGCATCCCATATGGAATCATACAATTTCCAGAGACATATGTAATTGTTCATAACAAAAGGGCATATTAAGGACAGAATCAGTGGGTGTCCCTGATCCAGCAAAAAATAATCCTAGTGTTAATATGTTCTGTAATCCATGAAAGGTGGTTCCATCGGGACTAAAGCAATGAAATACTCTGTTTAGGGTAATCTGAAAAAAAGTTCCAAAGAAACAAACAAAGCCTTGAGTTGGGTTTCAATGCAAGGCAAGTAGGGGGCAGAGCTCCATAGTGTCCATCCATTGTGCCTTGATAATAGTCACAATTTTAGACTTTTTTCTGAAGGTTTTTCTTAATGAAAAATTAAAGTTTATCAAAAAGTATCTCTTATAGCAAGATCTCGGTCATCAAGCATTTCACTGATGCATAAGCAATTCAAAGCTGGACCCCATCAAGTTGTCCTTCAGGATCACTGTAGGGCTGCCAAAAATCTCAGTGCTTTCAAACATTGTAGCTTTAAAGCAAACCCACCAGAGCCCCTGCTGCCAGTTCATCTCATGAGGGCAAGGCTGCTGGGACACCATCATAAGTGCTGGAGGGAAGAAAAAGCATTGGAGGCATGCACTGGCCTGTTGGAAATCCCAGTAGAGAAGGTAGTATCACAGGAAAACAGGGTATGTTATTGGCACGAAAGAACTAACTGAATGGCTTCAGGACAACATGGACAGAAGCTACATGGGAGGAGGAACCCTCTGTCCCACCCATACAGTAGTTGGTGGAAGAGGCAAGGGGTAATTTATATGTACATAATGGAACGCTTCAGAGTATTTCTATATAAACCAGAAAGAAAGAAGCTCAGTGTTGCCACTGGAGGAGATAACGTTCATACCATGCTTGGAGAGTTTGGGTGACCAAACCACACTGAATGTTCCCAGAGACCAAAGAACTTAAAGCAAAGAGGATTAGAGGTCTTTGAACTGGATGTCTGTTGAAGAAAAATAGAATGGAAAATATTTTTGTTGCAAGATCTCTAAAAATCTCAGCTACTACCAATCACTTTCTAAAAACCTGCAAGCATTGAAATATTTCAGCTTCCATTGAAATTCTCTGTGTTTGGATCCTTCCTGCTTGAGTCTGGATTTAGAGGTGTTTATAAGGCTCTTTATGGGGATTCAAACATAATATGCTGAGCAACTGCACTCTGATTATCAAGATCCATTAAGCTGTCTCAAATCAGGAGCCCTAAAATTGAAATACCCAAAATCATAACTTTGAAAATTTAAACCATCTTTTCTGTGTCTTTTCTCTTTGCCAGTTAGAGCTCTCTTTGATCTATGGCCGTTTCACATATTTACCCAGCTAAGAGAGATTAAGCTGTAAGACAAGAGCCAGATCTGATTTACTTGTCACTCAGAATCAGCAGCTTCAGGGCTGCAAAGTGTACAAAACTCCTTGAATTGACTGCCACAAAGGCATTTTTAGGTGGATAGACCTATGTTTGTTACCTTAGTGTTTCCCCAAAGAATACCATCAAGCCATAAGCTTTATTTTGGATCTAAGGTACCTATAAACTAGCTTAACCAGCAGAGCAACATCCCAGATATTTTAACATTGTTATTGGCTTAATTTTTATTCAAATAAATTCATTTGACCTTGTTTGGGATTTATTCCACTAAAAATAAGATCAGAAACACAGCCTCTCAGTACCTGCAAATAGTTTGTCATGGCCAGATTCAAAATCATTCCGCTCACACTTGGAGTCTGCTGGCACAACCTTATAAACTGATTAGTAGTAGCAAGCAGATTAACATATAGTTATTGCTGAGATACTGCTTCAATTCAGAACTCATTTGAAACCACTCAGAACATATCTTTGGACATGCTATGTCCCCATATTAAATCTCTTTTGACTTACAGGTATAAAGCAAGTTTTATGCTGAGTTTAAGCACCTGATACAGTAATCTTGTCCACGCTTAGACACAAGGACCTCTTGTCCTCCCTCCTTAGACTAAACGTTTCCTACTTTTTCCTCAGAAATGCCCGGGATGCAGTGACTTGGTCCATTGGTCTTGCTCAGGCTCCTCTGAGGTCTGGAAGCTCAGCACCCGAGGTTCCCCAGGCCTATGTCCATACCATGGCTACAGAGCAAACTAGGACCAAACTCCAGTCTTTGGACAAGGTACAACCACAAACTCAAATTCTCCCCTTCCCAGAATGGGATGTCAATGTCTAAATTGTTTCTTGGGCACTGTCCCTGACGATTGTTATTCCTCTAGCAAGGGTGAAAACTGTGCCAAGGAGCATGTTAATAATTAAACAGCCCACCTGAATGCAAGCTATTGCCTCTGTTATTAAGTGGTAGAGATACAGCCTCAGATACTACTGCAAGGGGGCAGATGGGTGTTTAAGTGCTTAATGCACACTTTATTCAAGGTAACCATTTAACACTTTGCTCCTGAAGAATAAAACAAAGAGTACACTTTCAAAAGTGGATGACTAAATGAGTCACCTAAATTCACACATAATCATCTAGTGTCCTGATTTTCTGATGTGTTAACTCCACATCTCTCTGTGAAGGACTTTTTCATACGGGCTTCCCTGTTCATTCCAGTCTGTTACTGGATAGCTCAAGTTCCTTTGCTCATTTCCATTATGGTCAGCTTGTTTGAAAATAATCTGATTTTTATTTCAGAAACTAAACAGTGATCCAGAACCTGACTTCAGGCATATGGATTTGAATATTTTGACCATCGTTGTCTGTTTTGACAATAACGTTATTACTTCATCCT
>NW_010312352.1:9050-14042 GCF_000700745.2 Antrostomus carolinensis
GAAGTAGCAAACTGACAAATAATCTTCTTTTTCATGTCAGTGCCAAAATGTTGATTCTTCAGTACAAAGTACTGAGCTAATTATAACCATGTTTAATGTTTATTAGCTTAATCTGAGATTTGAATTTTATTGTGTTTCAAAAATTTTTCTGTTGTGATTAAGCAACAGTTAGATAACTAAGAGCATAATCTTATTGAATAGAAAGGTACTACAAAAGGCTTTGCCAAAAAAAAAAGAATTCAAAGTAATAAAAAAAAGTCTTTGTCCTGTTACTATGATCTTAAATCTTGTCATTGCTGTACTATAGCTGTCACTACAAAAGCATGTCTAGAGAAAGGGAAAATGTTACTCACTTAAAATACCAGGACAACCAAAATGTTCTAAATTTTGCAGGTATGTGAATATATTAATTCCTCTTACAGTTTCAGTTCAGCATGATCATATCTTCCTTATCTAAACTGTTACATAAACTCTGAATTCTGAGACTATATTCTACCTCAAAAGTGTCTCCATTTTGACGATGGACGAAACAAGTCATTACACAGTTCAGTGTGTTAAAGTGCTCTGAGACCCTCTGGGACAAGGTATTATATATATGTACCAGAGGTATTATTTCAAGGCAGCAACTCTGCCAAATGTTAAACTGAGACTGAAGCCTTACAGCTGAGTTGTTAACCTTTGGAAACAGGAGTTTAAACTGCAAATGCTGACCTAACCTTACCTCTGGGGGAGCAAATGGTAATAGTGAAAAATTATGCAGCTTTCACCTCCTCTACAAAGACAAAACAAACATTTTAAGCTTCACTTTATGCTTTTTTTCTCCAGTTAATTTAGACAAGCTTGTTGGCAAAATAATAATGCCTGTGCTTAGTAAGCAGTATTTCAACTTTCTAACTCCCATTCAGAAAAAGGGCACATTGCTTTCATCCTTGGTTTGTAAGTGGAAAAGAATTCTTCTCTTGGCCTTCTCAGAGCCTCCATCAGAAAATCCAACAAACACACAAGGTAAACATGCCAGACATCCAGTGGGTCCTAATGCATAAAATCACAGGAAAAACAAAACTGGCAGAAAAAAATTATTAGAGGTGAAAGACGACAGGAAAAGAATTATTGCAGATTTACTGTCTTTGACTGTTACCTCTAAAAGATAAGAAAAAGAGAGAAAATACTCTGCAGTTATGTAGAAAGCCATAAGAGAGAGAAAAAGAAAACACATCCTCCTTTCAGCAGACAGGGAGAAGGGAACATTGTAGGATTAAGGTGATGACCTCTTGATGCTTCCTTCTGATTATTGTGCTTTATAATGATATTTCTAAATGAGTGTGTATGTGTGAGTGTTTGTTGAAATATAATTAGCACCGCATCAGAAATGGATGCATTATTTCAAATGTTAGTATTACCAAGTTTTTATATATATGCATACTTTCTTTTTATATGCAGAAGGCTAAATTTCCTCCAAATCGCGCAGGCATAAATCAAGGGATTGTACAGTGTGTGCATATGAAAGGGGATGAAAATGCAAAAAATTGGTAAATATTTTCAAGGGCCATATTAGAGCATGTTCCTGTAGGAATGCAATGAACTTCATTGACCACACAAATTGACCACCATTAGTAGGTGTCTTAATAAAAACTCTTTCCTCATTTTAAGTAATAATGAGGCAGAAATTTCGCCTAATTTTTAGTGATTCTGGGATAAGAAACTTTACTTTAGAAGAATTATGTTGTTCAGGTAGTTATTAATAATCTAGACAATAACACTGGACAGTCAGCCACAACAGGCTCCTAAACATCTTGACACCTCAGAAACTTTCCAAAACTGCTGTTGTGTGCATGTTCTTACCTGCACCCACGCAGGACTTCACATACCTTCTCAAGACACTGAATTTTTACTTGGTCTCCAAGACTCTACAAGTTGCAGGAATACAGGTTATGCTCCAGCCCCAGAAGAACAAGTGTGACACCAATCTACTAAGCACCAGTCCCTTGAAAATGAGAGTTATAATGCAACATCACTCTGATTTCACATAGCTTTTGCCACCTTCTTGTTCTCGTAACTGAGAGTACACTCAACACTGAAGAGTAAACTAGGGTTATCTTTCCATTGATTTGTAGGGATGTTGGATCAAATTGTTATTATTAAAATGTTTTGCAAACCAGGTTGATCTGCAGGATGAATGGACATTCTTATCCTGCCAGGGCAGGAGGACAAAAGGTCAAAAATTCTAATGACTTTTCAAAATCTCAGATTAAAAGTTAGAATAAAGTTTAGATTTTTGCATATATTTTATTTCTTTACTATTTTTCATCAATAAAAACAGTATTTCAAATTTTCCATAATTATCTTTAAATGGAGGCACTAGTATAACATTCTGTTGATTTAAACAAATTTTTCATTCTTAAACTCTAACCTCAGACACAGGCTGCCAGGATAAAATTGTGTTCTTTGTCATGTAATGATTTTTTAAATCCTTTATAAACTCAGATTATTATTGTTTATTTTTATATAATGATTTAATTAATTCCTGTCCATCTAGAATATAATATTTCTAGGTCATGTCCTGATTACACAAAACAGTTGATTTACTCTCATACTGGATCGCTTTAAGTAACCAGTAAATAATCTCTAGTACCCTTTCTATTCTTTCTCCTTTCTCCCCCACCAAGTAAATCCCATTTTTTAAAAAGGTGTAGTGTTATTCTTTTTTTTTTTTTTGAGAAGATCAAAACATCAAAACTAAGATTCATGAGCACCGTGAATTTTGAATATCTAAATTACATATTTTGTTTAAATAAAGAGTTGTATATAGCAGATGGAGGAATAAAGTGAAATCTTGGTCTCACAGAAATGACAGCAAAATTTGTTTTAGCTTTTGTGAGAAGGAATTCTGTGTAACTCTTGAGGACAAACTATGAATTTTAGTATCTTCATCTTAATTAAATCCAACCTTTCTTCTGTATTGCCTTCCACTATGTACACTAAGTCTAGATTTCCTTTCTGCTGATAGGTTATTGAGCCAGGGAGAAGTACAGGTCACAACCACTGTCTGTTAAAACACCTTTTATTAATTAAAGTGTAACTGCTAATAGAACCAAGCTGTTATTATTAATAGCAAATATCTGTCTATGCAGTGCATTCACTTACTCCGCATGAAGTTCACTCTCGTGCATACTCAGGGTCCCTCAATTACCTGGTTGCAGTCGGGACATGAACCCCAGCTGTAGAAGCAGTGACTCATCCCAATGTGCCAGTGGCTTCTAGACTGGTCTTCAGAAAGGCCCCAAGAGTCCCTTGTCCCACCAGACATGCATATAACCCTGTAGTCCTTCTTTGCAAGCAACAGACACCACCTCCTCACACAACGTTGGATTGTACAACTCCTCACTGGTGTCCATGCATGCTGGTGGCCTTCTACAGTTTTGTCTGGCCCTTGGTGTCCCAGGTTTCTCTGTTCTTGTGCATCCAGCAGGACTGCTGGTCTCTGGAGCTCATCAGTTCTTGGGAGACTGTTACACACTCCTCAGCTCATTACCTTTCCATTCTTTGGCCTGCTTCTGTGCAGCAATTATATCTCTACCCACATACATAGGTAACCACAGAAGGGACTGATACAGCACCCTTTGCTCCTAGGCCACTGTGGAGCACAAAACACTAATGCTTATTCCTTGTATGTGTGATACATATGTAGGAAACAGAGAAAATGATAATATGTTATGAAATATTTTACAACTTTGAGTCTGGTATTTAATAATACCTACAGGTGGTGACTATACAAGTTTTAGGTAATCCCACAAGATTTTTAATAAATCCTGTATATTATACCTCCACAGTGTTCACTACTGAAAAAAAGAAACTCACCCATTTATTTTCTGTGGCCAAGCTGAGTAAAACATAAAAAAAAACAGAAAAGAGTTTAAATTAAATTTAATTTTTACACCTTTTTTCAATTTTATTGGCTAGGTTACTGTTATCTGGGAGCATAACTTAAATAATAACAATAAATTATATAACAATAAAATCAAATTATCTGAGGTGATATATTTTCATATTTCCCAACCCAGTCATTGCTTTCAATCATTTCTCTGCCATGGAAAGTCAGCTATCCTGCCAATATCTCTATATTACCTTCCCTGCTAAGACAGGACACCAGAAATAGATTTTCCATACATAATCCAGTTATGACCCTCCTTTATTGGAATAAGATACTTTAAATCCCAGTGGTTAGCAAGATGTAGAACCTTAAAGTACTCAAAGCGTTGAGGCATATTATTATCTATATTAATCTTCGGTCAGTAAGGTTTTGGTTAAAACATCTGCAACTGAGGAAGGTGGAAAAACATCTTCTAAAATGAGAGGAGGTGGTTTATTTTTGAGAAATATTTTTTTTGTTGCCTTTATTGTGTTTGTTTTATCAGTGCCAGAGGAAAATATTCAACATGACAGTTCATTGCAACTACTCAAAAGTTTGAATATCAGAGGTAAACACAGCAGTAAAATGGTGAACGTTATTAAGCAGATCTAATTTAGACGAAGCCAGTATGTCTTCCTCACTTTTTATGGAGTTATAGCAGCAAACCAACATGATGTTATGAAGTCAAGCATGTCAGATCTACAGTAGTGCAAATGTGCCAGAAACTGTAAAATCCTTCTCAGGAGTTTCCAGCTTGCTAAGGATCTATGATCAGGACTGTTTCCTTCTCTTTTCTGCTCAATTCTTCTGGCTTTTTTTTTTTTGTTTGTTTCCCACAGTAGAATTGGTTAAGAAAACTCAGAAATGTCATGAACTACATTTAAAAAGGAAGTAACATCTTTACTAACTCTGTTCCAGCCACAAAGCAGTTCTTTGCTTTGAAAGAGGTCTATGTTCCTGTTGGCTGCGTGCAGAGAATGGAAATGGAAAAAAATCTGCTTGCAGAAACATTCTCAGAAAAGACATAATCATAGAATCATAGAATTGGTTAGGGTTGGAAGAGACCTTAAAGATCATCTAGT
>NW_010312352.1:14808-15142 GCF_000700745.2 Antrostomus carolinensis
CTTCATGACTAGGCCCACCTCTCAAGCCTGTCAAGGTCCCTTTGGATGGCATCCCGTCCCTCCAGTGTGTCAACCACACCACTCAGCTTGGTATCGTCAGCAAACTTGCTGAGGGTGCACTCAGTCCCACTCACTGTCCATGTCACTGACAAAGGGAGGGACACCACTCGTCACCAGTTTCCACTTGGACTTTGAGCTGTTGACCACAACTCTTTGAGTGCGACCATCCAACCAGTTCCTTATCCACTGAGTGGTCGATCCATCAAACACACGTTTCCAATTTAGAGATAAAGATGTCATGCTGGACAGTGTCAAACACCTTGCACAAGTCCAG
>NW_010312353.1:0-225 GCF_000700745.2 Antrostomus carolinensis
TTGTGCTGTCAATGGCACCATCACCATTTGCATATATGGCCTTTAAGCTTATGAGTCACCAGTGCTCATTTAGGTCAATACATTTGCTTCTTCTGCTCTTCTGAATATGGATGGGTTTCAATGAGGTTTTATTTCCTCTTGCTTTGGTCCCACCGTAATTCATTTCTGAGCTTCCTATAGCAAAGCAGCAAATGCCAGGCCAACCACATACTGTGCTGCCCATCT
>NW_010312353.1:410-776 GCF_000700745.2 Antrostomus carolinensis
TTACCAGAGCCATCCCTGTATAGTTCTCTTCAGTGCTAAGTGGCACCAAGCTCTTTTCCACAACACAAAACATTAGAAAAAACTGCAGAAAATTTTCAGCACACAGTTCATCGGGCAGGAGGAACCACCATGGTGCTGTGACACCACCAAGCAGCAAAAGCAGCAGTTCACATTTATTTGCCGTGACATCGATTGCATTGGAGGATGCTCCCAGCACTTGAGAAAATGGCCTGGTGCATGTGCCAGCAAGCAACGATGCGAGGGACAGGCAATCCCTATAGGGAAACCGTGCACAGGTCAACAGGGTGGCAGGGAAGAGAAGGGTCTGTAATGGGAAACTGTGGTGGTTTGACCCACAGTGGGACC
>NW_010312354.1:0-929 GCF_000700745.2 Antrostomus carolinensis
TATTTATTTAATATATATATTCTATATAGTATAAAATTGCCTATCAGGAATAGGTGTTCAGCATTGTTATTGAACAGACCAGGGGATTGAATCAGAATAGGAGTAATTCATGCCTCAGAGATGGCCACAGAAGACCCGAGCTGCGTGGGAAGAGGTTCCCAACCATATCTGATCAGGTAATCCAAACAGCAAGAATTGTCTGAACCTATAAACACATTTTTTGTGTGAATAGCTGTCACTGAAAGGCCATCTCTGAATAGATGATAAAATGTATGGTTGGTGAGTTAAGTGTAGCCACTTAGTTACACAAGGAGACTGTCAGTCAGAAGTCCAGCTTTTTATTCACTGAATGACACTAGGGAGGGGTTTTTTAAACTGTAATTTAAGTTTGGCCATGTATAAGGTAGTTACTGACCTGTCTCATGGGAATACAATGAACTGATATAATAAAGAAGTTGGCAATCTTTGCAGGAAGGGTGACATCTCTGCATTGGATTAGAACAAAAGACAACAAGATTAGGTCTCATATTTTCAAAAGAGGTTAACCACAAAACACCCACAGAATTTCAATAGGTTTTGGCTGTATAACATCATTAAATTTATTTGAGAATATTTCAGAGTGATCCAGGGTAACATAAAAAGGATTGAGAAACCTCACTGAGTTCATCAGTGTAAATTGCTTATAGAAATAGTATGTCGATTTTAATAGTTGTTTCATTGCATCAAAATAAATTTGAATATAAAAAATCAATCTTAATATCTAAAATATCTAAAAATGTGGCATGTAAACAGCTTGTAAAGTCTGTACTTTACAATATCTTGGCAAAAAACCAAAAAGGAGGCAGTGTAGTGGAATGTCTTAATCAGTGCATCATGGTTTGCAGACGAACCTTGAAATTTTTCAAGATAGACCCACCCCCACCCCCCCC
>NW_010312355.1:0-3137 GCF_000700745.2 Antrostomus carolinensis
TGATCGTGTGCAGAGTCCATCATTGTGTTCCCCAATAAGCCATTTGTGGGAATAATTAAGGTGAAGCCACTCAACCTCTGAGTGTCCCTGAGTAAGGAAACACAGAGCTGAGCAGAGGTTTAAAAGAGCTTTAATAACGAAAGGTGCAGCGTTGGTTACAGACGACGTCCACGGCGACCGCCCTTCCTGCGAGTACTGTCAGAGGGGATGGGGGTGACATCCTCTGTGGGGACAAGAAAAAACAAAACACACCGTTACCTTCTAGAGGTACCCCCAAAAAAACAACCAGGTACAGCCACCCAACCCCAGCAGTCACCCCAACACCCCACAGCTGCACCTTGCAGGTGACCACCACAGCAGCACAGGCAGAAGGAATGCTCCACAGGAGTGAAGGTATCTGTGCACTCACCAAGGAGCAGGTACCCAGGGCTCTTGGTGCATAGGAAACAAAAATCCCCACCTCCCATCCCACTTGAACCAAGCAGCCACAGCGTTTCCAAAGAAACAGAGGGTACCTGATGGAACTTTCAGAGCAGCCAACACCACCGCTTCTTGTGACTCCCCTACAAAGTTTGGGACTCTCCCTCAAACAGGTGGATTCACTTATTACTGAGTCAGCCTTAAACCAAGACCACGGCAGCATTTCTAGGAATCTGAACTGCTCTGGCACAAACACTGTTACGTGGAGGGGCAGCAGCATCCTGCTGTGCTGCTGGGGCTCGTGAAGACAGAAACTCTGGTTTTGAAGTCAACTCCTGCCACCTCCTGGTCAATTTTCCATTTAACCAGCTGTCTAAATTCAATTACACCTACAGCAGCGCCTGACAGAGGCCAAGCAGAACATCCCCGAGTCACCTGCCGTGCCAAGCAGCATGTACACCTACAAAGCTCCTTTTTCATCCCTCAAAACTTATCTTCTGAGGGAGCAAGGCTCTGCACTGATGTTCCACAACATACACATCTCGCTGCCTTCCTCCATCACTCACCAATGCGGCCAATCTTCATTCCAGATCGGGCCAAAGCTCTCAAGGCTGACTGAGCACCAGGTCCAGGAGTCTTGGTCCTGGAGGAGAGAATCCATAATTCCTTAAATGATTCAGAAACTAAACACAGTTCAAAAAACAACGAATAACATTAAAATCGCAACTTCCCCACCCCAAAATGTCCAGACACCAGAACTCACTCTCCTCCTGTCCCCACACCCAAACCACTCACACTCTGTAAGCCACCAGACACGCGCTTCCCTGTCATTCCAACACAACACATCTCCAAGCTGACAGCAGTTCCCCATCCACTGCTGGATCAGTAAGAGCACACCCCAACTCCAGTCCACTGAGGATGCTCCTTCAGGAACTCAGCGAGAGACAATCCCGCCAGCCAGGCACCACACAAGTGACAGACACCCTTTGGGTCCAGTTTAAAGTCACATTCCCAGGGTGCATCTACCTTCCCAGCTGAGGGATGTGGTGCAACCTGGCACGGTTCCAAAACCAGACACATCCTCCAGGAAGACCAGTGCCCAGGCCCCTCCAACATACCTATTGCCACCAGTAGCACGCAGCTTGATGTGCAGGGCAGTGATGCCCAGTTCCTTGCACCTCTGGGCAACGTCCTGGGCTGCCAGCATAGCCGCGTAGGGAGAAGACTCGTCTCTGTCTGCCTTCACCTTCATGCCACCAGTCACACGGCAGATGGTTTCCAAAAGGGAAAGATGATGTTCGTCCTTCCTCCCCACAAACCAGCTTCTGGGTACACACAGAACCAGGTATTTGGGATGGAACTGGATGAATAAATCATAGAATCATAGAATGGTTTGGATTGGAAGGGACCTTAAAGCTCACCCAGTTCCACCCCCCCTGCCATCAGCAGGGACACCTTCCACTAGACCAGGTTGCTCAAAGCCTCATCCAGCCTGGCCTGGAACACTTCCAGGGAGGAGCAGCCACAGCTTCTCTGGGCAACCTGTTCCAGTGTCTGACCACCCTCACAGTGAATAAGCTGCCATCCAGTAGCCTGAGCACAATATTCACCAGAGAGGAGCACACCAACCATCTGGTCTATGTTCACGTACCCACAACAGCTGATCTTACAGTTCAACAGAAGCTCGAGGACTTTGGTGGAGCCTCCAGCCACATCTGATGTCTGTTTTCAAAACCCAAGAAGCCAGGTACCTCAGGGAGTTGACCAGCATTCAATACTCACTTGCCAGACAGATCAGTCACGTGGACAAAAGTGTCATTGAAGGAAGCAAAGATATGGCAGACACCAAAGACGTTTTCTCCTTCAGCAACTTGAGGTCCCAAGCTGATGACCTGTTCTTCCTTCTTCTCCTTGCCCTTACGAGGTGCCATTTCTGAACAAAAACAAAAGATAAATATGACCGACGGTGGATTTCTCAGCATTCTCTTGCAGCTTTTTATGAACTCCCCTGCTGCTGCAGCCTTTTACCAGGCGAGATAAGTGAGTTACCACTGGCAAAAACCAGGTAGTAGTTCTGGGGTATAAGTGGACTTCTTATAACACCCAAGATTTCCAGTTTTGCCCTCACAACTGTTTAGTGGGTCTCTCCTGCTGCATGTCACAGCAGGAGCTACCCAAGCTGTGCTCCAGGGCAGCTGATGTCCCCAGGCACCACCACTGCAGGGCACAAGGGATCTCCTTTCCTTGATAACCAGCAATGCTGAGAGCTTCCCCTCGCTCACTCATACGCCTTTATGGAAAGGAAACACCCAACCAAATTAAAGACCTGGCTACTGTCAGGAACCTTTGACTGTTCACATTTTTCAAGTAGCAGCTTGGGTTTTTTCCATGTTATTGGTCTCCTCAGCCCATCCCTGGGACTAACCCAGGTGAGTTTTCTGCCTCTGAAGCCTACACCCAGCTATGGAAGGTGGCAGAGGTGACAGTGCTGGGTGAGGTGGATGGGGATCCCATGCATCCGCTCCTGAGTGCAGAAAAACAGTTCCCTATTGTCCTGTCCTGCCGAATACCTGCTACAAGGGGCACCTTGCACAAGAGAAAAGTCTAGTGACTTCATTAAGGACATAAACCCCAGCACGACCTACTTTCACCCGCAGGCCTTGGCCCCATGGTCCCTCTCCACAGAGAGCAGCACTGAGCACCGATAGATAAGCCAC
>NW_010312356.1:0-386 GCF_000700745.2 Antrostomus carolinensis
CAAACGGGCCGGAGCTTCGCCGGGCTCTGCCGCGCATCGCATCAGAACCGGAGCCGCGGCCCCCGAGCTGCGTTTTATGTGCTGAGCTCTTCAGCGTTGTATGTTGTTAATTATCCAAATAAGTGTCGATTAAACTGGTTTTGCGGCGTCTCGGTCCGCGCTGCCTCTTTGTGGTGCCGCTGCGAAGCGATCGGGCTTTGGCCAAGGGCAGGGAGAGAACAAGGGGTGATGGCTTGAAAGTGGCAGAGGGGAGATGGAGATGAGATGTGAGGAAGAAATTCCTTGGTGTGAGGGTGGTGAGACAGTGTCCCAGGTTGCCCAGAGAAGCTGTGGCTGCTCCTCCCTGGAAGTGTTCAAGGCCAGGCTGGATGAGGGTTTGAGCAAAC
>NW_010312356.1:528-1782 GCF_000700745.2 Antrostomus carolinensis
GGAAAGAGAGGAATAACTGCAAGGAACTTAACTGACGTAATAGGAAAAACAGCTGCAAACTTTGGAGAAGAGATTTTGGAAAGAGCTTATGCCTGTGGCACTTGAAGAGCTCAAAATTAAAGTTATTTGAAATTAAATGTGAGGATACAGGCAGGTAGTGAAAATGGTTTTTGACAGAATTAGTGTGATTGCAAAAACACGGGAAAAAGGATATTTTGTGCCTCTGGTGTTTGGATGGGGAAAGGAAAAGCAAGTAAAGAGAGAAAACAAACCTTCTAGTCATTGAATTATAATAAAAGCAGTGTAGAAGATAAACAATATTTATTTCTGACATACACTTGGTAATTTTAGTTGAGGGTAAAAAGAGGCAAGAGGGTTAGAAGAGATTCCAGAATCGCTTGGGGCCACCAAATACACTGTGAAACATTAGAAGATGACTTATTTATGCAGACTTTGAAGGCTGAGTTTTGTATACCAAATTCTGGAAACAATTTTTGTAAAACTGATGGCTGGATGCACGTACATTTCCTTGCATAGATATTAGATGTTTAAGTTTGATGGATTTGAAATTACAGGAAATGATGCTGCTTTTCTGATAACAGTTGTACTAGGATAATTTCTTTATGCTAAAAAAATTAGTTTTGCTTACTTTTATGGGTACCGCACAGAAACAGCCTAACAATAATGGCAGTTGGTGTGATAGCTGCTTCCCTCCCACCTCCAGTTTATTAAACAAATAACCAATTTCCTTACCTTTCTTAGTCTCCATGGTTAAAGTAAGAAAACTAGAATATATGGACCTAAATAAAAGTATGTAGTTTTTAAATAGATCCTTAAGGCCTATTATTTTTAGGCCTTATTTTTTATCATTTTTAGGAGTCTGACTGTGAAACTTAGAATGTTCAACAGCACTATAATAAATTGCAGGAAGACAGAAGACTGTATTCTTAAGAAGGATCTTCTTTTCCTGAGAAGAGAATAGTAAAAATATCAATAAATCACTAATTTAGTCATTTAAACTCTTGTTTGGTAAAATAACTGGCAGTTGTCCAAGGAGTGTTTTGTATAGAAAAAGTAATTATGATACATAATAACTGGCAGTTCTTAGCAATGAAGATACTGCCCACCATGTTATAGAAGAAAAGCTCTGTGCATTTTAAAAAACCTGTACCTGAGAACCAGTTGTCAGTTGTTGTTTGGTTTTTTTTTTCCCTGAGGTGGAATTGCTGACAAATTAAGGAAGTGTGGATTAGA
>NW_010312357.1:0-2076 GCF_000700745.2 Antrostomus carolinensis
CCTCTCTCGGAGGGGGTAAATTCTATAGCGTGTTTATTTGGGGTGAGCGAGAGGAGGAAGCGTGTGGGTCCGGTATTTGCAGCCGGCAGCAGCCGGGTGTCTGCCCTGCGGCCGCGTTAATTTCGCGGGGGAGGATCGGTGTTGCCTGAAGGACACTGTTGGCAGCTTAGAGGCACCGCTGGCTCTTAACTTTGCGACCTGGAATGTTAACGGAGGCGGACTTTAAGCTGTCGGAAGAATTGGAGAGTATTGGTTTTCCTTGCCCGACCCGTGCTAACGAGCACCTACCTGTGGGATCTGACCACAGAAACGGATTCTCGCTTAGGACACAGCAGGATGTCTCTGAGCTCTCCCTGTGTGTGTGTGTGTGTGTGTGCTTCCTTCAGCGCTGTGAAGCTTTGCTCCTGTGCTGGTGGCTGGCAGGTGAACTGCAGCTGAGAGAAGATCCTTGTCTGCACGAACGCGTTTGTCTTAAATATTGTTGCTCTTATTGCTAGAGTCAGACACGGAAAATCAGTGCCTAAAACCGAGGTCTGAGGGGCTGAGATCAAGATCCCCCCCAAAAGGTTGCTAATTACGAAGGTTATGCTGCAGCTCCATAAATGTGTTTTATCTTATTGAAAGTAATTTTCCTGAGTTTTTCCATTTTAGGTAACCAGTCAGTCTTTGATGTAGTCTGTTGAAAGACTGAGTGAATTTTAAACCAGTGGGTTTTGGTGAAGGGTTTTTTTCTTTTTCTTTCAACTTTCCCTTCTTCCTGTCCCTTCCACTTCTGTCTTACTTTTAAATGAAAATATTTCTACTCCAGTGTGGGTATAGCTGAAAAATTTAACTGTTTTTAAAACGCTGTTTGTCTTTTATTTCAGGGTCTTCGCCAGCTTTCCCAGAGGACCATAAGCACTGCTTCACGCAGACAGTTTGAAAATAGAATTCGTGAGAAGCAGAAGCTTTTTCAGGTATTGAGTGAGCACTGATAGCAAACTAATGTTAGCAGGATGACAAGGTTTTATTAAATTGTAATTGCGTATGTTTTACTTCTAAAGAACTGGTGAAAGTCCTCTTTACATCTTAAGTGACCTATTGAAATCAGTTGTACAACTACAGTGTTCAAAATCA
Source organism: Antrostomus carolinensis (assembly GCF_000700745.2). NCBI lineage: Eukaryota > Metazoa > Chordata > Aves > Caprimulgiformes > Caprimulgidae > Antrostomus > Antrostomus carolinensis. The sequence goes on from NW_010312357.1 coordinate 1,117, forward strand.
GCTGTTTTCTACAGAGATTATTTGCATGTGTATTTGTATGTGCATACTTGACTTGCTGACTCTTTAGGTTTTTTTAACCTGTGAAATTATTTGTATTACAGATTCTTATGAGTCTAGGTACTGTATAAAAATAAAGTACTCCGGAAAAGGATGAGATGGGGGAGTATGTCCTAAGAACAAATGGAGAAAAACAGCAAGTGAGAGGACAGAAGTAGAGTGAAAAGTTAAACCCTGTAATCTTACAGCTATATCCATAGTTCATAGACAAGCCCCATGATTCTTAATGAAGATGTGGTATTATTGTACTTCTCAGTTCTGAAAACCGTAAAAGTCTTAAGGACAGGATTCACTCCTAGAAAATGATTGAATCTTTGAAAATATTTTCTGAATTAATCTCTTCCCGACTGATGGCCACTAGTGGTTCTTCAGATGCCAAAGCAGTGGATACTCAGGAGCATACTCCCATCTCTGAGCCTTAACCTGAAGTAGTAGCTTCATACTGTGGATAGAGTAGACTGGGCTTAAGCGATGTGAAAGGGGAAAAAGTTTGTAAGAAGCCCCAGTTTAATAGTTTTTGTGTTTTGTTGCTTTCCTTTCCCCTGCAAGAGAAAGCCTGTCTTGTGGGACACTGCCTGAGGAGCACACTGTTCATTGTGAGCCAAGGGGAAGTGGGATGCTGGCAATGGGTGAGGTCAGAGGTTCTGTTTCTGCTGCTGGAGATCTCTTAAGTGTATCTCCTCCTCCTCCCATTCCTTGCTCATGGGGCAGCAAGTTGAGCTGGGCTGGGTTATGGGTCACCAGCACTGGAGGCCGGCTTGAATTCCAGAGCAGCGTGAACTTGCTGACAAGGGTAAAGACCATGTGGATCAGGTGTCTAGGAGTTCTGCTTCAGGTGGAGCAAAACAATTTCCTGTGTGACGCCAGGCGACAGTAGAGGCACCACTTGTCTCACCCTAAAGC
>NW_010312357.1:2086-2680 GCF_000700745.2 Antrostomus carolinensis
GCAGGAATGGACTGTGCTGGAGGTGGCTGAGAAGTTTCTAGGGATGGTAATCGTGCCCTGTGCACCCGCGGGGGCTGGCAGCTGGTGTCAGAAGTGTTCAGGCATCTGCCAGTCACTGCTTTAGAAGTGAATGTGCACATCATTTGCTGTATTCCCCTAGTGAGGGATCACCTGATACCAGAGTGAAAGCTTGAAAGACAAAGCGAAATCTAAATAAGGTTCAGTGTCTTTTGGGAGTTGGGAAGATAATTTGGGGAAATAATTCTTGTTCTGGGTAATTCTAGTTATATTAACACTATTGCAATAACCATATTTAAGTAGTTTATTTTTGTCACTTGTTTCCATTAGGAGGATAATGGCATCCCAGTGCATCTTAAAGGTGGTTTAATGGATGCTCTCTTGTATAGAGTCACCATGGGTATTTCAGTTTTTGGTAAGACTAATACTAAAATATTTATGCTTTGGTACAATTTACAGTGTGCTGATATTAAAATACTTTTTCTTTGGTACAATCTTCAACATGACTGGTGTTTCCTCTGTAGTGCAGTTCTTCCAGTCTGTTCTCTAAAACATGCAAAATGCATGGGGGGGGGG
>NW_010312357.1:2889-5840 GCF_000700745.2 Antrostomus carolinensis
GGGGGGGGGCAGGAATTGACATACTATAAATTGGTACTTTCTCAAGTTTAGCTTTTCAGATGGCTTTTTTTTCCCCCTAATAGAACTATGGGCTGACTACTCCTTCAGAATTCATGTATGATGGTAGAGAAAACTTGAACTACTTAGGTTATTCTGAAAAGGACTAAAATGTAACACATACATACATGTTTTCTCACTAGCCTGACTTTTTAGTGCTAGATGATAATTTCATGTGCTGAGGCTTCACACGCTGTGAAAACTAGTAGAATATATCCAAGTTTTATGGTAATGTATATATTTAACCTTTATGTTGCTTGTTACATAGTTTTGTAATAGCCTCTAACTTAAATATGTTGATCTAATGGATTTTCAGTTCAGTTACTTTTAAGAATGAGTAACTATTACTTTATGATCATCTGTAGGTTCCACAAACATACCTCTCCCCCTTTTTTTTCCTGTTTATTTTCATGCAGTCTATGGAGAGGTATTTAAGGATTTTTTTTTTTCTCTAAAACATGAATTGTAAAAAAAAAAATCGTTGAGATGTAGTTATGGAAATGTGTTGTGTCTGAATTGCAGCTGCTTGTTGTCAATATTTCTCCTGAAACAAACTGGGAAAGGGAAGCTGAGTTGAAAGGAATTCTGTTTACCATTTTGAAAATACCTTATATTCTGTCTCTTAATTCAGGAACAGCCTATGTTGTTTACCAGCTGCTTGTCACTTCAATGCCCAAGAAGCAGAAATGATTCCAGTTCAAGATGCCTCAGCGACTAGCATCTCTTCGTCCAATTCCATGTGACTGTGATGGCAGCTTATACTTACTGTAAGCAGCTGGCTTAATGCTTGGAATCATAATTTAATTGTAACATGTTAACTGCAAACAATAAAGCAGTTTTTACAGTGTGTTGTGGTGGTCTGGACTGTGTGATGTGTTCTACAATACAGCGCTTTTTAATTGCAGTAAATGTACTGAATGATCAGTACATCAGTACAAAATGAATTGATCAATAGGCAGTTCTGTGATTGTGAACCTTTTTCCGTTGTATGTGGCTATGTTAGTACTTCGAAGGTGAGTTAAATACACTGAATCCCTATGAGAAAGTGATACCTTGTCTTCATTATAGGAATTTCTTCTTCTTGCTTTGGTGAAGCAAATTAATCTTAACATAAATGATTAGGATTAGATTAAACCTTTGCGGAAATTAATGTTGAGGACTCGATGATTATGCTGTATCTCTACTGCCAGGTGGTGGAAGTTGACTGTAATACATTTAGAAACAGAGGAATTGGATTCGTGATCACCATCCGAAGGTGACAGTTGTTACTATGTAGGGGTGATAGCACTGTCCTGTGCAGCTTCAGGGGCTTAGAACTAGTAGTTTAACTCAGCACCTTCATCTAATAGATTTTTTTTTTCGGTGGCTTTTCTCTGCTACAGCTTAATGGAACATCATATTTCCTGAATAGAATGAAGATTTCTAGTCTTGAAAATATGATTAGCAAGTGATCATGTATTTATCTTGCTGCCCATGAAATTAACATATATTAAAACCTGGTAATCTTCCAACAGTGCCTCATGTTTCGGGTAGCTAAAGCCAGCTTGTTCTCAGTCATTATGGTAAATAAAGCAATCAGTTCTTTAGCATAAAATAAGAAAAAGAAGTTTATTAGATAATTTGGGGGTGTTCTAGAGCAAATAGTAAAGTGGAGGAGGGGCACAATAAGTGTTAATATTAATGGTACTAGTGCGGTGCCAGAATTTCTCTACTGATTGAAAAGATTTACAGTGACTGTTAATTAGACAGATACTCTGGCAGTTGATTGCTAATTTGATCTGGGCTGAACTGGACCCCATTAAGCTAGAAATACTGAAGATATTGAAGGCAGTGCTTATAAAAGCTTCAAATTCTTTATTATAATTTTTGACAGGTTTTAATTTTCTTTTGGAAGAATTTCTCCAGCACTCTCTGGAACTTCAAGGAGAGGCTGAATGCTGAGAGAGATTGCCTTATGTCTCTGTGAGTTGTTCTCTTCTGACGTTTGAGAATAGGACTGGCCCACGTCTGTAGGGTAGGAGCAAATCTAGTGTGTAAGTACACAAGTTAAGTGTATCAGGTTTCAAACAATTATAACATAATTAGGGTTGGGAGGGACCAATCTTTTGCTTACAGCAGTGCCACTTCAGAGCTATGACGGGTTGCCCTTCAACAGTCGCATGGCGAATGTCTCCAAAGATGGAGGTTCTACAGCCTCTGTGGAACCTGCTCCAAGGTTTGACAAAAGTTTGTTGGCTTTTCTGGGATGCAGGAGTACATGTCTTCAAAGAATAGTTGTTAGCATTCCTGTAACAGCTCTAAAGGAAGCCACAATTACACTTGCCTGCTTCTGCTTAGACAACCACAGATTTTACAAACTTGAAGGGGAAAGCAGGTATTTTTCTATGTCTTACATTAAGACCTCTCACAGAAAATGAGGCAAAAGCTGTAGGCATGGCTGAGTTTTAGGTTGCTGCTACTCCTTCGTGTAAGGGTGTCAGTAACTGCTGCTTCTAAAGCTCAGTCAGTACTATGGTTTCTAGGAGAGCTGTCTGCTCTACTCCAGTGTCATTTCTCCTGGGTCACTCCAAACTTTCTGGCAGCAATTTGAACTACGTGCATGAGCAAAAACATGGTTGAGAAGTGCTCACCTGCTCTGCTGCACCAGTGGGATTGTATGACAGCTCTCTGCATATGAAGAGACAACAGATAGCTGATAAAGCTAATGGTTTGATCGTGATCCTTTCTGACGTCGTCCTCTTCCAGTGGCTGAGGTGGTGTTTATCACCTTGCTCTGACACTGACAACCACAAATGCAGCTGGAGATCTGTCACTGTCTTGGGGTGAGAAAAAATTTGATTGTGGTGTAGAATTGGGCAGGGATACTGTGAGGAACTGCACGATGGATTTTGTCT
>NW_010312358.1:0-291 GCF_000700745.2 Antrostomus carolinensis
AAGCCCAGCCCGTTCCCCGGTAACAATCCCAGAGAAGCAACAATCCCAGACTGAAACCACAATCCTGGGAGAGCGAGAGCCCGAGCAAAAGCCAGAGAGTATCACCCCCCCCTTTCCAGTCAGCCCCAGTTAATATACTGACATGACGTGATATGATCTGGAATATTTCATTGGCTCATGGAAATGCCAGTTCTGGGTTTTGCTGTTCACTACACTTCTCCTTCCCAGTCCTAATGCAGCTGTGAACCAGCCAAACACAATGGCCTTGAGCTCCAGCAGCAACTAATAACA
>NW_010312358.1:316-810 GCF_000700745.2 Antrostomus carolinensis
ACATTAGTTCTTTTATCAATGTTCCTCTCAGAACAAGTCTTACACTGAAACAAAACACAGCTATTCTAACTGCTAAGGACAAAATTAACCCTATCCTAGCAAAACCAGGACATGTGGCCACAGTTATTTCTCCCTCAGGAGTGTTTTGAATCTTCCCCTGTAATTGGATAGCAACAGGTTTTAGGCAGTTGGGAAATCCCGGAATCAGGGGAGTCATCCTCTCTGGGTACACAGGCATCGTCATTGGGGAGCTCTGGTTAGGCTTGAGCTCCCCATCACACATCATTTGGAGGCAAGCTGCTTTCTGCACGCTGCCCAATAACTGATCCACCGTGCCTGTCATGGCAAGGGGATCTCCCCTTTCTAAGGGATTCAGCACTCTGCCCCAATACGCCGCCCTCTGCATTCATGACCATGGGGCTTGGCCATTGCCTGTCGTTAGGAACACACCCGAGCCCCAGTACCCTTCCACTTCTTTCTCGGACAACAAAATT
>NW_010312359.1:0-3981 GCF_000700745.2 Antrostomus carolinensis
GATGCACAATGCAATTGCTCAGCACCTGCTGCCCAGTGCCCAGCCAGTCCTTGGGCAGCCACCACCCGCCCTGGCCAACTCCCCCCAGTTTTGTTACTTAGCATGTTCACCATGACATCACAAGGTATGGAATATTCCTTTGGCCAGACTGAATCAGCTATGCTGGCTGTATCCCCTCCTAGCTTCTTGTGCACCCCTAGCCTACTTGCTGGCAGGGCAGTATGAGAAGCTGAAAAATCCCTGACTTAGTGTAAGCACTGCTTGGCAACAACTAAAACATCAGTGTGTTATCAATATTATTCTCATCTTAAATCCAATTCACAGTATTATACTAGCTACTGGGAAGAAAACTAACTCTATCTCAGATGAAACCAGGACATAGAGGAAGAGTTTGGTACTATTATCAGCCATTCAGAGATATGATTTTATAGACATAAAAGAAGCAGGCTCTGAACAATTAATTTCTTGTTGGCTGTGCTCCCCCGGAAGTTCCAAAACCACATGAAATCATTAGGTGTTTTTCTTTTGAAAGCTGGGAGTCAAACACCTTATTTTATTTTTTTTCACAGAAGTTTTCTCTCTTCTTGTTTCCTCTAGCTTGTTTCCTCCTGGCCTACATAGTGACAATAGTCTCTTATGATGAATCCAAAACACTGAGCCCGTGATCATCTAAGTCTCCTTGGTCTATGTAATGAATCTTTTAGATTCTGCATCTCTCAGAAGTTAATGCCATGCCTGATAGTATTTGGAGGCATTTTTAGAAATTAATTTCTGATACAGTCTACCAACAGAAAAATGAATGTTTTGAAGGGAGATTTTGATCCCTTCCAATTAAGATTTAGTATCTACCTTTGGAAACACCTTCACTCAAATGCAGGAATGTGGAAAGCATCCTGTGCTTGATTCAGGAGCCAAAACAGGGTGCCTGATGTCATCTGAGATGCTCTAAAAGATGTGATCTGGTCTCAAGGTTTGTGTGAGTACTGGTCTCTCTTCACAGAGATGTCTCAGCTGCTTGTCCCAGATGTGTGCCTCGTACCCTGGGGCATTCAAACTAGAACTAGATGCTTATGTCTGAGCATCTTATACAATAGGAAATGGATCTGTTAATAGCTGGTCTTCCTGTACGACTAATTTCAGAAGGAAATGAAAAGCAGATTGCCATTTCATTTTTCTGTTCTGTAAGATCAAACTAGAAAATCCATGGAAAGAAACCAGTAATCTTAATCTTGGAAATTTGCAGGAAAGCATATGAGTTTGTTTGCTTTCTCTGAAACAGTTTTAATGGGTTTATTCTGCGCTGCCTTGCAACAAAGGTAGGTTCATGTCAACAACAAGCAATCACTGGAATCGATACTCTTATACATTTAAAATGGACATGCATATGAAACTGTTTGAATCCAGCCTTCATTTTTGTCTTCCAGGACAGATCATAATTCCTTAGCTAACTAACTATCTAACAAAATAACTAACTGACTAAATATAAAGCAATGGACACATTATTTTCTTGTAATTCTTATCTGGATTTTTTATTCATTTCTGAGTAATGCTATTCATCCAGTAGTGCTCTATGAAAACCTAAGTGTAAGTACTACTTACTGTGAGCCGGGAACAAAGAGAGAAGAGGAGGATTCAAGGCTTTTTGGCTCTAATATGCTGCTTTCTAAATAATGGGCTCTCTTGGTGTTATAATGAAAAGCAAACATATAATTAAGAAAGAGCTCCGTAAAAACTGCCTGTCATGTATCTTAAGCTTCATTAGTTTAGATTAATGACTTACTTGTTATACATGACAATAGGTGAAGCAAATCTTTGTTTATTTATTGACAATTCAATGTAACTGTGACATGCATAAACAGACTTCTTCCTGATTACTTCCATGTCTTAAAGAAACTTTGTGTTATAAAACTTGTTAACTACAGTATCATTTTATTGAACTCTACTCTGTGAATGATGTGATCTACATTGAAAGGCATCAATATTGTAGCCATTCCTGTCACGCATTGGAGCATTATGCACACAGATTGGAGTAGATATCTCATTGTACAAATCCACGGAGCCAGAAAATGTCCAGTTATTGAGACTGCACAGAGAGGACAATATTCTATTCACAGGATCTGCAGTGCAAGGTCAGAGAATGAAACTTGAACTAAGTGTAAGGTTCCGATTAGTTTCATGGTTTTGCAGAGGACCTCCCTGAAAGTTAGGACTCTGAAAACACCAATCTTTTCCCAGAGATCCCTGGTAAGAGTACATAGCATGCAGCATAACATTCATATAAATTAGTAGTTGGGGAGTGATTTCCAGTGTGAGGCTCCTGTAAAGCTCAGCAAGAGGGAGAAAGAGTGGTAGAAAGGAAGTTGTATGAGCCTTTTTTGGAAAATTCTTGTGGAATGATGGTACAAAGATGCTGAATTTTAGCACATTTTTTGCTTGTATGAAATAATTGTGTTTAGAATCAGCTACAACTTGGAAGTATAATCCCATAACAGCATTGACATCCTGTGGTTCCCCTATTAATACTCCTGAAAGCACATAGCTAGAAATGGATTTCTTTAGCAGTAGCAATTTTAGGCAGAACTAGGATTGTTGCCTCTTACTATGCCAGTTCCATGCTTTCCATTATAAAGATCTGTTTCCAGTGACTTCTAAATTTGCCAACTTCTCTGAGCTGGTATGTCTTGAATGTTGACTTCAAGTTACAATTCTTGAAAAAAGCCAAATGAATTAGTTCAAATGAGACAACATAAAGATCAAAGGTCAAGGTCAAAGAAGGGGTCAAAGAGGGAGGAATGGGAAAAAGAGTCTGCCCAATATGCATACTGCTGGGTGAACACAAGTGTCCTGAGTCGCACTATTGTTCTGTTGCTAGCAAAAATTATAATGCTATTGCAAACTGTTATCTCAGGGCTCCATAGCTGACCTGCAAGAATCACATTGCTGCTACCTGCTCTCTGCTAAAACCTTCTAAGTTCTTCGGCTCTGTCATTTGTTGCCACAGGACAGAATTTCTTTGAGTTTCTTATTTTTAAAAAAAACAAGAGGTCACACATAAAAATACACAGGACGAGAGCCAGAACAAAAACAAAATTAAAACATTTTTTTCTCCTAAAATGGGAACAAAAAGCCTTCAAGAAAATATATGGCTCTAATAGTCAATTGGGTTGTAAAAGGAGGATTCACTAAGGTTACGGTATTGGAGAAAAAAGAAATCTGAATATTAATTCTTTGTGTCAACAGATATTCCAGAACAGATCAGAGATATTCCTACCCCAGAACCCTTCTTTTCCAGAGGATGAACCCATAGGGTTGTTTCCCTCAGGAATTCTTAAGCAGCTGAAATAAGCAACTGCTGAACTACTAGCTATGAATAATAATCTGTCATTTGAATGAGTTGTGTTACCTGAAGAATTGACTGTGATAAACATGACACCAATATTATGTAAGATTTTCTAGATTAACTCAGACAATTACAAACTGATAAATTATTTCTATAAGAGCAAATTTGTAGGAAGATTCCATTCTGTAAGAACAGACTGAGTAATAAAACAGCAAAATATGATATACTAGGGAAAAGCTAGAATAGCCTTTGCATAAAGAAGTCATGGCTCATGTCTCAGCCATCTTTAGAGGAGCCACTGGGCATATGGCTCAGGTGCTGTACTGTACAGGCATTTTCAAAAATTTTTGAGAAAGTCCCATTGCAAAATCACTAAGCTCTCATGGGATAAAAGAGAATGTCCCATGGTGGATTAAGAATTGGTTAAAACGTAAGAAACAAATGATAGGAGTGCATAGTAGGTTTTCAGAAAGAAGGGAGCTCAAACATATTCCACATATGAAAAATGTGTAATTGAGCATATTCATAAATGGATATCACTTATGGATATCATAAATGGATAAGGAGGCAAAATCTGTAAATGATACAGAATTATTCAGGATAATCTAAAGCTGATTGTGAGAATCACAGAATCACAGAAT
>NW_010312360.1:0-1113 GCF_000700745.2 Antrostomus carolinensis
CCCCCACTCCCGCCTCTTTCTTTCCCCGACTCCCCTCTTCCTAAGCTGAATCAGTGTGTAGGGAGGGCAGTCATCACGCCATCCTGAGCAGCAAGAGCTGACGTTGGACGAAGCTGCCAGGTAGCTGAAAAAAGGCACAGAAGGCAGCTGATACCCACTTTTCAGCAGGTTTCTTGTCTTTTTTTTTTTTTTTTTTTTTTTTTTTTTTTTTATTTGGAATCTGGACTTCAAGCAACACAGCGCCTGAGACAGCTCATCTGAACCACACTGTATTGCAATACTCTCTCTTCCCAAAGAAAAAGACTCCACTGAGTAGCAGGATGCTGCCGGTGTTGCAGCTAGGGCTACAATACAGAGCCCTTTTGTAACATTTTAAAATCTCTTTCTGTTCATATATTTAGAGATACATACATACACTCATAAATCAATTCTTTTTTTGAGGGCACCTTTGGTTTTTGTTACCCTGATGTGACTTCTTCATCTTGGAATGATGGGGATCTTTCTAGCTTATGTCGGATTCATTTTCTTTTCAGTTATGTATATTCAACAAGGACTTTCTACCCAAGGTAAGATCACTTACTGTCAAATACATGTACGTGTTTCTCTATGGTAAAACAGACGGAGAACAGGAAAGGGGGGGGCGGGGGGGGGGAAGAGACACGAGGGAGAATATAATGAAAAGAAGAAAAACAACCACAATGGACAGCAGATGAGGACACCAAGCATAAGGTTTACATTTTAAATTGGTCTGTAAATAGGAACAGAAGTGAGCAGTTTCCCCAAACTGGGAAAAAAAAAACAGACTTCCTTTACTTGATTGCAAAGAAGGAAATAACAGACAGAGTAAAGGGCTGTTGGTGCATGGACATACATGTGTTTGGGTCGTGCATGTTTGTGTACACTCATCCAATAAACACCTATCCGTGCATGCATAATTATTGCATTCAGACCAAGTGCCGGATGGCAAAATCTACTGCCTCCCTTAAAATATTGCAGCCTACTTTCGTGCTGCATCCCCTTTCCTCTCCTATCATACTGCAATCCTCACAGTCAGACCTTTATTTTGAGTCTGTGACTATGTGTATTTCTGCACCCCCTTCCAAAAAGAACCAA
>NW_010312361.1:0-230 GCF_000700745.2 Antrostomus carolinensis
GCTGTAAAGTGATGGGGTGACTCTGGGAGGAGCCTGGTGGGACAGGCACCCTGGAGTGGGCTCTGTTCAGTACTTGGGTGTCCCTGTGTGGCCACCACTGTGCCCAGCTTGGGCTCTGATCACCACCCAGCGCGTCTTTCCTGTCCCAGCTGGGAAGGGCTGGGTCCCTGCCAGTTTTCCTGTTTGTGTTCCACCCGCCGCTCCCCAGCAGCCTGGCAGGGTGGGGGGCG
>NW_010312361.1:308-616 GCF_000700745.2 Antrostomus carolinensis
CCCTGCCCTCCTACCTGAGGGGGGTGGAGAAGTATCTGGGCTGGGCAGATCAGCCTCCAGCGAGGTCTGAGTAGCCCCCGAGCCCCTTGCAAACCTCCCCGAGCCACGGGCCCTTGGGGATCCAGGGGAGATAATGGGCAGAGCCCACCCGTGGCTTGCAGGAGCCTTTCCCCTCCAGCTGGGTTCTGCTGCTTTAAAGGGGAGACAATGGGCTCCCAGTGCCCCCTCCAAAAAGCTGTGCTGTCCCACCCATGTGCTTGCACCAGGCCAGCGGTGAGAGATGCCTCCTGGAGCTGTCAGGGGATGAC
>NW_010312361.1:657-3874 GCF_000700745.2 Antrostomus carolinensis
CTGCCTTCAAAGCAAAGCGTGGGTGCTCTCCAGCCTGCTGGGATTAGAAAGTTAAGGGCTGGCATTGTTTTCTCAGGTCCAGAGCGGGTGGATACCAAACAGGATTAGTCTGGCAATGCTTCCAAATGTGCTCAAAGGGGCACAATAGGACCTTGAAGGGAAGAAGCTGCACTGATGACAGGAGAGAGGAGCATCTCTCAGCAGCCTCTGCCTCCTGACGCAGGTGGGATGCGCTTGGGGCAGCTGCTGCTGCTTTGAGGCTCTGTCTCTGCCAGGACACCCTTCCCCGTGGGTCCTGGGACCCCCCCAGCACCACTGGTCTTGCAGGTGTGCTCATGGGGCACAGGGCCCATTGTGGCAGGAGGAGAGAGAAGAGGTGATGGTGGTGAGTGATCTCGATGCCTCTCTGCTGCCAACAGCACAAGTAACCCCTACAAGTTCCTTGGGGGTCTGTGCTGCCCATCCCTGGCTGCAGAAAGGGGTTGGGCCCTTTCCCCTAGGATGTATTAAGGTGTCTGTATTGCTGGTCAGATATTTGCTTCTCCAGTTATTGGTATTATAAATGATATTTGGCTCAAGAACTAAATGCACTGTTGAATTTGGGAAAGTCTAACAGTAGTTTGGGGCAGGGGGAGCTCACCATGGCATGGAGCATCCCCTGTGGCAGCCAGGATGGGATCTGGCATGATGGGATGGGACATGTGTGCAGGCACCAGCAGAAAAGGGAAGGGCATGCAGATAAGCAGATAATGCATGCATAGGGGTTATGTCTTTTTTATTTATTTTTTTTAAATTTAATAGTTTGTAATGAGGAGCAATTATAAGCTAAAACCTGGAGGTTACAAAGTCCCTGCCTTACTGGGGTTGCTGCTCCCCAGGGCTTCCCCACCCAGAGACCCACGCCAGCACCACAGAGTTGGCCATGTGCTCCAGTACAGCTGCAGAAAACATGCTCGCAAGGGGACTGGCAACTGGTGTGGGCAGCTGAGTGCCACCTCCTGCCCAAAAGCTTGGCCTTTGTGGGCACAAGTGGGGGGCCCAGGCCTCCTTGGGGGTCTGGGGGCCGGGCAGACTGGATGGGGCCCCAGCAGCAGGGAGCGGGCAGGGTATTGCCCATGGGGTGCTGCTTCCCTGGGGTCCAAGACGATGCCCCAAGCAGGGTCTGGTGTCTCTGCTCCTGGGCAGGGGGAGCCTGTGCTTCCCGAAGCACACAGGCCCTTTTGTGCTGATTCAGTCATGCTCCTGCTTACCAGATTTTTGCTGAAGCCTCCATGATTTGGAACCAAATTTAATGGAGTAGAAATTTGTACCCGAGCAGAGCTGCGGAGGGTGGCAAACCAGTGCCAGGGCATTTACTGAGACCTAAGGAGCTGCTCCATCAGTGAGCTGCAGTGATTGCCTGGGCTCCTTGCTGAAACCACAGCTTCGCCTGGCAGCACGCAGCACCAACTTTTGTTTGTCTGTGATAACTTATTAGTCCTGATAACTCGTTAAGTTGTGGGGAACTTGAGCGCGTGTTATCTCCTACCTGGCCCCGCTCCTCCAGTGCTGGTCACGCATGGGCTTGGAACCGTCCTGCTGTGCAGCAGCCTGGCTCACAGCTATGCCCAGCTGAGGCAGGTCTGTGCTGTGCCGTGGATGCACCTGAGCTGCTGGGAGAAGACAGATGTCCACCACGAAGTCTCTGCCTTGCCCATGGCCTGTCACATGCTATCTGAAGCACTGCAAACTAGGCTGAGAACCAAAGAGGCTCAACACACCTCAGGCTTCTTACCCACCTGGCCCCGGGATGGCTGACCTGGAGCAGAGACACCAGACCCAGGCTGGGCTCACTCTGGGGAGGCTGTGGAGGATCTCACTGTCAGTGTGGTCTCACGGAGCAGCCGGAGCATCCGTTAGGCTGCATGGGGCTGGCATGCCGTGTTTGTGAAACCCGCTGTGCTTGCGGTTGACCAGAGCGCTGAAATAAGCCCGGCCGGAATTGGTGCAGTGCTCTGTATCCTGATGTGGTGAGCAGCTCTGACTGGTGAGGGTGGGGGCAACCCCACTGGGGAGACTGGTGGCAGCAGGACTGTGGGGGCTTGGCAGCACCGGCATGAGGACCACACGCAGGGCCCCGCCAGCACCCGGAAAGCTCAGCCTGGCACTAACGGAACTGTGATAAAAATGAACGTGACCAGGACAGCAGAACGGGGGAGATTAATGTCAGATTGTCAGAGGGGAGGAAACTAAGGCGGACAGCACTCAAACAGATACTGGAGAGCACTGGGGGGGCCAAGGGTGTAGATGCTGCTTTTCCCGGCATTGCTGCATCTGCAGATCTGCATCCCCCTCTGCAGCCTTTGAGGAGAGAGGAAGGGATGAAGGGTTTGCCTGAAGTGCATGTATCACCCCTGCCAATCCCTGTCCCACAAATCCTCCCACTTCTGCAGGTGGAGACCTGTCCCTCCGTACGGGCCTGAATGCTGACATTAGCAGTGCTCGCTGCCTGACATATTGCTGCACATCTCTGGTGGGTCCCTGCCACGCTGGGTTTGCTGGTGTTTCCCACCAGCAAAACTTTGGCTGTGACAGGAGAGCTCTTGGCTGCAAGAAGATGCTTCACCATGGCTGCCTGCAGGACAAAGCTCCCCTCGTCTTTGCTACCAGCTGCTCCAGCCTTGCCTGCATTGCCAGAGAAGTTTGGTGTCTCGCACACTGCCTGGTCCCCTGGTATCACCATGGCTTTTCCAGGACCCTGAAGCTGCCAGCTGTGCAGGTACAAGAGCCTCTTGGAGTCCTCCTTTGCTCCATCACCTTTGGTGACCCCAGTGGTGGTTTTCTCTTCAGTTCTCCTTTTTCAGCTGCTCTGTCAGGCAACATTCATGCCTGATGGCTCACACACTCTTTACACCTTGGATGAGGCAATTCACATCCCTACCCAGCTCCAGTGCATCACCTTCCCTCCCTGTCACTGCTGTGCCCTGGGTTCTGTAGTCTCTGCCAAGGGAGTATCCAGCCCCTCAAATCCTGCCCCTGGCATCATCCCAAACAAAAGTCTCACCAGGTGAGGGCAGAGAAAAGGCAGCTCCTAACCAGGGCTTAACTAAGTAGCCCCAGGGGCTGGGCTCTCGTGGGGCCGTGTCTGCCCTGTTCACACCTTTGCCCGCATCCCTTCTCTTTCTGCCCCACGCCACAAACCCCCCCCCCCACCCCCCCGCATCCCTCCGCACGCGGG
>NW_010312362.1:0-3597 GCF_000700745.2 Antrostomus carolinensis
AGCAGCAGAAACAACATGTGATGAACTGATCTCAAGCCCTCGTCCCCTGTCCCCCTGTGCTGCTAGGGGGAGGAGGTGGAAAATCGGGAAAGGAATTAAGCCTGGGAAGAAGGGAGGGGTGGAGGAGGTGTTTTAAGATTTGGTTTTATTTCTCATTATCCTCTGATTTTGACTGGTAATAAATTAAATTTGCTTTTTCCCCCAAGTCGAATCTGTTTTGCCCGTGCCAGTAATTGGTAAGTGACCCCTCTCTGTCCTTATCTCCACCCAGGAGCTTTTCGTTATATTTTTCTCCCCCTGCCCAGTTGAGGAAGGGGAGTGATAGAGTGGGCTTTGTTGGTCATCTGGCCTCTAGCCAGGGTCAACCCACCACATATACTTTTACACTATAGTAGCCTGGAGCATAAAAGACACCTCAGGAATCTTTAGAGAGTGCAGAACTGTACAGAATCCATTCAGGTGTTTATTCATGCACCCAATTCCAGACTAAAATCTGACACCTATTCTGCTTCAGCATACCACACGATAGTATGAAAAAGTGTAAAAGAAATATATAAAAAAGTGAAAAATAAGATTGTAGCCCTTATGAAAAAATCCAAACCATTGAACCTTCTGTTATTGTTTTACCACTCATTTGAAACACTGCTCTTCTAGCAACATAAACCCATAAATGAAATCTTTTATTCAAGAGTAAATTTAATGTTTCTTCCCAACAATTATGAAATTGTGAAAATTCCACTCTTTGCAGATAGGAAAACTAGAGAAGTGATAGTGTGCTATAGTCTGTGTGAAGGAGGAATCAAGATGTTAGAGAGGCTTTCTAAAAGCTGACAAACATACTGAAGAAAGATCACCCTTGCCCTTTTTCATATTTGTGTTTTGTAAGACTCAAAGCCCATTTCAAAGCTCTCGGAGAGAACTATCCTAGGCTTTACATAAAAATTCTTATGTAAATATGTGTCAAATGTATTAAAGCATGAAAAATTCTTATTGTGTCATAGTTTTATATGCAATGTTTACTAGTCTGTAACTCATAAAGAAATGTGTTAACAAAGTATTTGTATTAGCATTTTAGATAATGCTAATAGGCAAAAAAAAAAAAGGGGGGGGTTTTGAAGAGGAGGGTTGGACTCTTAGGGGAAAAATAGGGGAAAAGAAAAAGAATGACATAATAAGTTAATGAAAACACCAGTTCTATTATGTCCATCATTAAAATATTTGTCCTTCCTGCACTGTTAAAACTTCTACAGATCTGAAGTTGCATGCAATAAGAGCTCAACTAAGCATTTCACATTTCCACTTGAAACTGGTAGATAATTCCTATATCTTCTGAACCATAAAGTTCTTTCTATTCTTTTTTTTTTTTAAACACTTGTCTTTCTGCTGTTATAGTTCAACAGCTCAAATATGGGATAAGAGCTAGAACAATTAAATAGATTTGGATAACTTTAGTGAAAAAATACAAAATTTGTGGAGTTGGACTGTAACTCTTAATGAACTCAAGTTGAATTCAGCCAAAGCTGGCCAGAAAGTAAACAAATAAAATTTGTATTTTTGAAAGGAAATGTATTTTTTAAAAGGAAAGGTTTCATTCCTCCAAATACATGCTACTAAAAATTATTTTGACCTTTTTAAATTTGTGCAACTTTTCATTTTTAAATAGTACTCAAGATTTTCCTCAACAGGATGCAACTAGCTAAAAGCAAGGAAAACAAAAAGAAAAAAATTCAGGTTTTGAGTCAAAATAACATTGTCGATGCTAATTTTTTCACTTTATCTTATTTTGTTGAATTATCCTGGAATATCTGTTTTAGTTTAACCTCAACAGACTTCAAGTTTTCCAGTTTTTGGTCCAGCCATCGGTCTGAAGATTTTACTGCAAGGTATGATTTACCAGTTTGCCATTTTCTGTGTGTGTTTCTTGGAAAATCACTTTCCTTACAACTGAGTCACTGTGGTATTAGGAAGCAGAAACAATACTACATGTTTATTTCACAGTGTCACTAGGTTTAAAACAAGGTTTGCAAATGTATTTCCTTGGGGTTTTTCATTGAAAGATCAGAAAGAATTATTTGTCAGTGGATTTCTCTGCAAGATGTATTCACTCATTGGCTTAAGATAAAACACTAGTAAGTACTACTTGGGCTGCAAAAGCAATAAATTGCTGTGTGAGTTTTAAGTTCAGTCACTGCCAGGCTCAATCTCAGTGATTTTGCTGACTTTTAAAGATTAGTCAAGTGTTATTCATAGCATAAAAAAGATTGACAAAATCTGTATCTTGCAAGCCAGGAGGCAGAAAGACAAAAATGAATTGTGGGACAGGTGTTTCCTGTTACAGTAGGACTAACGTTGTAATTGTTATGAATGTGAGTAATTTTACATCAGTAAGGATTCAGTGGATATGGATATCATTTTTTTTTTTTTTGTTGGAACCAACTGGTACAGCCATAAAATAAAGCTAGAAATAATGAAGAGGATAAGAAAGCATCAGATTTTTTTTTTAAGAATCTTTATATATAATTTTAAATTT
This sequence comes from Antrostomus carolinensis, assembly GCF_000700745.2. Taxonomy (NCBI): domain Eukaryota; kingdom Metazoa; phylum Chordata; class Aves; order Caprimulgiformes; family Caprimulgidae; genus Antrostomus; species Antrostomus carolinensis. The sequence continues at coordinate 2,531 of NW_010312362.1, forward strand.
AATTTAAACCTGATGGATTTGAAGTTAGAATAGACAAGTGGGTTAATGTTCATGAGTACTCTGCATTGTTGACTCTTCCTCTTTTTTTTGGCCTCCAATATTCGGGAACAGATTTCCATGTCTTCTATAACATTAGTGCTATCTGCTCCCTGTCTTGCAGAAGTTGAAGTCGAGAAGAATGTTGTTAGAAGTTCTAACTATATGAAAGAAGACACATGCTCACAGGTAAATATGCTACCTTTTGCATGTTAGAAAGAGCTGAAGAAAGTTCTTTGTACAGAGAACATTAAATAAATTATGTATTTTCACTTTGAAAAGTACAAATGAATATACAAAAAATAGTAATACTGAAAAATTAATAGAATCTTGTCTACAAGCCATCCACATCTAGTTTTGTCCCCTAAGTTATGTGTAAAGAAGGATGTGTTATTTATTGTACAAAAAATATTGAAACTGCACAAAATTAAGCCCTCTTTAAGACCAGACTGTACCTTTTTTGCTAGGTCATAGTAATACCTAGCACGGGGACAACAGAGTGCTCAGTAGTCTGCTGTTGGCACCACCTGGCCTTGACTGCAGGCTCTTCCTTCTTCTCTCTCAGTTAATAATTTTGTATTTTGAACAAAGTGGAACAGCGTCAACAGGAAAAACTGAAAGCAGTTCACAGAGATTCTCTTGGCATAGTTGTTAAGTAATTCTGTTAGTTGGCCTGAATCAAGTAGAATATAAATTTAAACCTTGATTGCCTACATATCAAAGGTTACCATTGGTCCCATTCTTCATCCAAACTAGGTTCCAGACCGAAACAATCCCATTATTTTGCTCCTCCAGCAACCTGAGGAATGGAACATCTGTCTCAGGCATTCCTTTCTGTTTCTTTGGCAATTTCTTTCCTCTCTGTACTACCCGTGGATGGCAGTTTGGGCATGGAAAGCATAGGACAGCTGTTTTCAATTCCTCCTCTTGGCACCATAGACTACATCTACACTCATAAATTAAACGTTCCCAGGACCATTCTCAGCCCTTGAGGCCAGCTGGAACAGAGCATCCCACATCCATACTATTGC
>NW_010312362.1:3628-5958 GCF_000700745.2 Antrostomus carolinensis
AACTGCCTAATAGGACTAGTCCTTGGCCTGTTGTAAGTCCCAACTGTGCATGGCAGTTGTCTGGGAGAGTCATAGTTGACCCAGATCCAGAACTGCACCAGAGAGCTTTTAACAGATTATTATGTTCCAATGGTTAGGAATGTTCCCTGCATGATTCTAACATAAAAGCATTCTTTGCCAGAAATAAGTGGTAATAGCAAGGAAAGTCTTAGCCCCATTTAAGTATCCTCAGATTTACTACAGTCTAGCAGGGATTAGACTGTAAACATGGCACATGGCACTCCCAAAATCCACTGAGTTTTTATCAAGTCAATCATGAGAGAAATTTCTGTAAAATGAAGTCTGTCAAAGTGACAAGCAATTGAAAACAAGGTCCTATATGTGTATTCAAACGGGTATTTCATTAACAGGCATCCTACAGTTGTACATTTGCATGTATAAAACACCATTTTCCCAAAAGGCCCAATTTTCAAGTCCACCAGCAAAATTTACACTTGCATTTTTGCACCTGCAACTTATATTATGAATGCATATCTGGATATTTATTACTCTGACGAGTTCATTATGAAAATTATATAGTCGAGAGTTACAAGTACTAAATTTTAGTGTATTTCACTCCCCTCAAGATTGAAAGTTTCTGTGATTTATTAGTTTTGGCTAGTTGTGTAATTTCACAGCTTGTGCACAAAAATGGAAAATATTAATTAGCAATTTTCTCTCTTTTTTTTTTTTTTTTTTTTAAGGAGAAGCATTACAGACTACTTGAAATCTGCTCCCACCTTTCCCTGTATTTACTCCAATATGCAGAGAAAAAATGTTGGTAGTGTTAGAAAGTATTAAAAAGATTAAATATAGATATCTAGCTTTGAGGAGTGTAAATTAACATGTTTTTAATTGATTGCAATATTCAGGGTAACATTCCTCAAAGAAAATTAATTTTAGAGCAGCATATTTTGACATGCACATGTGCCAATTTAAAAATCTGTGATATACTTAAAATAGGTTTTAAAGACAACAAAGGACTGTTTCTAATAGTATAAGGAACTAACACAGTCTTAAAAGCATGTTTTCTCTGGAATTGATTCACACAGTATATAGAAATGCCCATAACATTTAAACCTTTTCTTATAGAATTCTGAGGAACAAATTTTAATCTCAGTTACACTGGTGTGAATAGAATAATTCCTTTGAAGATACCAGAGTTACCTCTAATATATGCCAGTATAATTGAAAACAGAATTGAGCATACAAAAACCTGGCGTGAAAGAAAAAGCCAGTTGGCTTCAAACTGGGAACACTAAGGGACTGCTTGCTAGGTAGGCTAATCAATGGCACCTCAGCCACTGAGTGGAATTTTTAAATGTTCATTAATATTACGTTACTTTTTCATTTTCTATCTCTTTTGTATTTCAGTTTCTTCTCTAATTGTCACAAGTGGACTGCTATCCAATTTTTCATGCTTACATTAATCTCACATATAGCACATAGAGATGGGATGGGATGAATAAGCCAACTGTCACTTGGCAAAGCTGCTAACTTAGTTTTCTTTTATTAAATAAAAAAATGAGAAAATAATTCCCCAGAATTTATTCATTAACACAGAGGTACAGCTGTCATCTTCTATTTCTGAAGGAGGAAGGGCTTAAAAATTGATGAAGTGGTGGAGCTACTAGAGCATCAGGAACTTTCCTGAATTCTGGAATTAGATACGTATGCTCCTGCAATCGCTACTTTGCTTGCCATTTGCATTGTCATAGAGTCTTATTTAATCTAATTTAAATGGAATCTCATTTTACTAGCAGCACACTCTGAATGTTCACTCAAATAATGTGAAATGTTTCAAAATAGTTCAATGTGCCTAAATGTATGAAATCTTCCTCAGTATGATTTCACTCCATGGAACTATGTTTTTGGTTATCCAGACTGAAACAAATGGAGTTACACCATAGATCATAGAATCATAGAATCACAGAATGGTTTGGATTGGAAGGGACCTTAAAGATCATCTAGTTCCAATCCCCCTGCCGTCAGCAGGGACACCTTCCACTAGATCAGGTTGCTCAAAGCCTCATCCAGCCTGGTCTTAAACACTTCCAGGGAGGGGGCATCAACAACTTCCTTGGGCAACCTGTTCCCACAGGGTGTCTGACCACCCTCACAGTGAAGAACTTTTTCCTAATATCTAATTTAAACTTCCCCTCTTTCAGTTTAAACCCGTTTCCCCTTGTCTTGTCATTAGTTGCCCTTATGAAAAGTCCTTCCCCAGCTTTCTTGTAGGCCCCCTTCAGTTACTGGAAGGCCGCTATAAGATCTACCCAGAGCCTTCTCTT
>NW_010312362.1:6439-15728 GCF_000700745.2 Antrostomus carolinensis
CACCACACAGCTTGGTGTCGTCGGCAAACTTGCTGAGGGTGCACTCAATCCCACTGTCCATGTCACTAACAAAGATGTTGAAGAGCACCGGTCCCAACACCGACCCCTGAGGGACACCACTTGTCACCGGCCTCCATTCGGACTTTGAGCTGTTGACCACAACTCTTTGAGTGCAGCCATCCAGTCAGTTCCTTATCCACCGAGTGGTCCAGCCATCAAACCCGCATGCTTCCAATTTGGAGACAAGGATGTCATGTGGGACGGTGTCAAACGCCTTGCACAAGTCCAGGTAGATGACATCGGTTGCTTTAGCCTTGTCCACTAATGTTGTGACCCTATCATAAAAAGTCACCAGATTAGTCAGGCATGACTTGCCCTTGGTGAAGCCATGTTGGTTGTCATCAGTCATATTCTCATATTCAGATGATGCTGAGTTTATCATGTCTATATCGTAGAACAGCTGTATGAGGGATAAATAAACAAATATAATGTTCTTCATGTCCATGGTCACATAAAACTCCATTTCCAATTTTCCTACAGAATAAACAAGTAACAGATACATGTTGATTTACAAAAATGAATAAAGAGCATAGAGCTGGATAAATAATGCATAACAAGTCAGGCATTTGCAGACTTCTTTCCTTCCTATTTTTAAACAATGTCCTTAAATAAATGGGTTTTATCAATCTGCTAAAAAAAAAAAAAAAAAAAAAAGTATTTGCTAAGAATTGGCAATGTGCCTGACATCAAGACACCAAAGACATCTTGTTCCTCATGAATGTTCAATCTTCCTAGCATAGAGAAAAAAAGATGCACTGAGAACTCAAAGGGAATGTATAGCATTGGCTCAAGCAGTCAAGGAAAGGAAAGGAAAGGGAATGCCAGAGAAGGGTGGAGAGCTGCAATAAGGACCTTGGAAAGATGCTTGTTATTCCTTGCAGTTAGTGGGCAGAGTACCATGCATGATAGGTGTTGGAGAACGACAGCTGTTATATACGAGGTCTGCACACTTGAGATATTGGTTGTTTGGACTGTTAAAGGTGTTGCAAAAGCCAATTCCAATTTCTAGCAGCATAAAGAAAAAAAAAGTTTGATACCCTTGGGAGTCTGACACCTGAGCATTTGTTTACTTTTCATTATCTTTAAAGCTCTTCTTAGGTATTAACTTAGAGTAATGATCTTATCAATTTTGCACCTGTATTAAGTACAGTACTAAGCCCTGCACATGTACATAATTGGTATACTTCATAGTAAACAGATGTGACCTTATTCTGCTGGGTTGTTACATGTAATTTCCAAACCAGAATCCATACGTGTAGCAGTAGTTTGTGAATGGCAGTGAATATTATGTTCAGGTCCATGACAAAATGGTATGGCTACACACCTTCTGGATTCAAAACTAAATTATATCTAAATGGTTTGGGCCAGTGCAACATGAGTAAACGATGCTAAAAATACATTCACCTAGTTCAAGGTCACACAGTTGGTTACTGATAGACCTGGTATTACTATTCCTACACTCTGACCAGAAGTCAGCTTAACTGCCAACTTTTTAACACAAGTAAAAACAAAGCTTTGCTTCTGGAAATTTCTGCAGAAAGCAAATAAAAAGGTTTGAGAACACAGTTGAAATGAAAAATCTAATCAGAAATTGTCAAACTGTTTGCAAGTAATTGCTCACTACTCTCCTGATGTAGTCAATAGTTTTGTCAACTCTTCAATTTTATCCGTTTTTTTTATCCAGTGGGATCAAAGACAATATAGTAAGATAAGTATGCAATAAAAAACATCTTGACCTTGCTCTTCAAAGCTGCATTTTATAAAAAGTAACAAACATCATTTCTGATTAACATATTCTTACAGTAAATAATACATAAATTATGTTTTGAGTTACAAAAGAACAAACTCTGTGCTCATTTGAAATTCAGAAAACACACAGATTATGCTTTCAGGTGGCAAAAGCTCCAGGGTTCTCTGGCAGTCTTTTGTGTTACACACTGTGGTAGAGTGCTAAGGGCTGACAGATGCTTATCAAACATTCATGTAAACACTGCTATCAAAGCTGTGCTTTCTGGTACTGGCTCCACACAAGAGGGTCAGCATGAATCATAATTAAAGGAAGGCCAAAGACAGAAATGTCATGCCACCAGCCTTCACTATATTAGAGAACTCACATAGTGTTCTCTCCAGTAAAGAATGATAGTGCTGGAAAGAAAAAGATACAGAAGCTAAGGATTAAAGATTAAGGGTGGAATTTCTGAAGGAGCTCACACATTTTAGACCACACAAAACAAAATTTATCCCATACTACTTAGATACTTTTTTCAAAACATCACCAAAAGTGTTTAGATTAAAAAAAACACCTTTGCACCAATGCCTGCCTTTAGACATTTGGATCATGCTTAATATTATTACACTATTTTTTATTGACAGTCATTCCTATGTAATATTTTCATCTGCATTCCAAAAGATAGGGAATGAAGCATAATGCAAGGGATAATTCTTAAGGTGCTGAAGTCACAATCAAAGTTCAATCAAAGATACTAATTGTTAAAACCACAGAAGGGCCTGCACACTGCAGAGGTAAGCACTGTAAGCACAAACTGCAGTGCCACTCTAGGCACAAAATCTCCTGCTAATTAGGGTCAAGGAAAAGCAACTAACCTCTATTCTCAGATGCAAACAGGTTGAGCAGCCTGCTGATAAGACAGGCATTTGAAATTTTTAGGAGAAGCATTTGTCTTGAAACACACTATTTCCAGGATTTTAGATGTCTTTATGTGTTGAAAATTTATCAATTCCAGACTTTTCATATGAAACAGAAAGAGATATGACGGAAAAGTGGTCCAGTGCACAGGAATGTCATTCAGAATGTTCTTATGACCCTAGGAGTATTAACATCTATTGCTTTACAAATAAATATTTCAGTCTTCAGGTTTTAGCGTATCTTTGTCATTAAAATAATTCTAAATTTAACTGGCATAATTATTACTAATTAGACTATCTAGTAAGTGAATATGAAAATAATGCTAGTGTGCATTTAATGTAAAATGCACTTTTGAAATAGACACCTGAACTTTTTTCCTGACCTCCAGAACTTTGGATAAAATTGTTTATATTAGTTTCTGAGAATGTCTGTAAGTAGAGCTCGGAATTAGGATTTGGGTGGAAATGGAACACAGAAAAAATAACAATGGCTGTATATTGATTTAATCCTTTTCCTTTCTTCCTTCTCTATAAAAAGTACAATGCTCTAATATATTACCTGTTTATATAATAGTTCTGTTTGTTTTGATATTATGAGTCTTGTGTGGTTGTATTCTACATCTAAAATTTTATAAAGGTACATCATATGCCACTTATGTTACTCAAACTGATTGGTGACTTCTGTAGCTAAGGTTCTATCAACACTTATGGAAATGCAAAACAATTTGTAATTTTATACTTATTATTCAAAAAGAGAAAAGGAAGCATACTCCAGTATGATCAGAACCAAATAAATTGAAGATTAATATAACCTACAAACTACACACATATGAATGCATTATCCATTTTCATGCAACATCAACATGAAAAATTGTTGCTGTGGCAGCAGATATGTAGTGAAAAAGCCATGAAGAACAGATCACAAGATGAGCCACCTGCTTCAAAAGTAGTGAGTCAGGCTAAAGAAAAAAATACACTCTCACTATCTGGGTTCTTAGTCTGTCTTTTGTTTTCCTATATTTCTCATTCAGTTTTCTTCTTTTTTTTTTTTTTTTTTTTTTTTTTTAATATGGTAGTAGAGAATTTGGGGGGTTATGTTTTGAGTCAAGAACTCTCTTCATAAATGAATTGCCTATATATGTATACAGTAGTTATTGTGCTAGTACCAACACATGAAAAGGACTTCAAAGATGAACAAGCTTGCAGTTAGTCTTTTTACTTCCACTTCATAATAGTATTGAAAACAACTTATTTTCTCCTAAATGGTAGAAATATTGCAAGTCACAGGAGAGTGGCTCTCAGCAGTGGCTATGGGGAATACAACTATAGCTGTGTATTTTTTGAAGTACTACTGTGCATCATATCAGACACATCCACTTTCATGCTGTTGCCTGGCTGTCTGCCATCCATTGCTACCTCTTCTATAGTAACAAAAATCCAACTTTACAAGCACCTAGAATAGTCTTCTTAATCCTTCTCAGTCTGGCAGACTGAAGCCAAGAGGAGAAAATAAATAACCAACCATGCAAATAATACTTTAGAGGATGTCCAAATATGACATGTCACCTAACCAAGTGAGCCTGGTTACTGCATCCATGGTGCTTTTAAGGAGGGGAAAGACTTCAGTGCTGAGCTCATAGCTGGACTATCATCTGAATAAAAATATATTTTTAATTTTCCATTTACACAGCACAACATAGTGCAATTAACATACAAATGTATTGACTACATTAACTTAGTGGTATTCAGTCGAAATCACTGCGTATAGTGTAAATCAAACATCTAGAGTTAGAAAAAGTCAACTTTCAAATTGAAACATCTTTTAAAATTACATTCTTACATGTATAGGGACATATGTCTAAGTGGAAGGATAAGTATTTACTTGGTGAAATTTGCATGACTGAGTTTTTTTTTTTTTTAAGAGAAGCATCCGAAACAACACATTAAAATAACAGGAACTGCATGTACAGTAAAATTGTGAAACAAAAAAGATATAAATGGGAATGTATTGTTTATTTTACCAGCTTACCCTTTCCCTTTCAAGAAGTTTTATAGTTTCAGAAGGTAGGATAAGTGTATGAAGGTTATAACACTGATGAAATGCTAAAAAAAATTTTACTTTTTCAACAGTAAGCGCATTCAGTCAGACACAAAGGAGATCATTATAACCTCAATAACTGTCAGCAGTTCTCACCTGTGGATGCTACATTAATGGGATGGCTATGCATAATTTATACATATGTTACCACATTATGCTAACAGTCAAACAAAAAAATCACTACTTAGTGATCTGTCAACACAGAAAAGAAGCCAAAAATAGAGTTGCAAATATCAGAAACAATAAGAATACCTCCTCATTCTCCTTATTCTCCTCCTCCTCCTCCTCCTCCTTCTTTTCTTCATACTCGTGATTTAATAATTTAGAAATAATATAATCAAGTAAAATTAGTTCTTGAGTAATTATGGGTATTTAAAAAGGGTTCTCTATATTGGAAAGGATTTGTTATCAGCTGAAAATTATAGACAGACACATATTTCTTGGAAATTGCTAAATTATTATAGGTACATGTGCAAATATTCATTTGTGAGGTAAAGTGAAGGCCAAATTAAATAATATAAAAATACATAAAATAAAATCAAGTGAGCATCCCAATGTTACTTGGATTAGCGTAATGCTGTAGAGGTGCACACAGTTGATAATGCCTCTTCTATAGAAATTTCCCATTAGAAACTCTCTAAGTTCTTCAGAACAGATTCTGGAGGGTTATTGAAATATACAGCCTGAACATGAGTCAAGAGTACCATGCTGGTGTGAAGAAGGCAAAGATTCTATTGTAATATAAACAGGATAGTAATCTACAAGTCACATAAAGTAAACTTTCTACTCCATTAAATATTCAGATATTTCATTGTCCTATCATGGGACACCAGAACTGAATAAAATGCATGTAAAACTATTAAGAGAGTTCTGAGAAGAAAGATGAGATAAGTTATAAAGAAAGATGAAAGAACAGGAATTTAGTTTAAAGAAGAAAAGGGTAAGGAGGTATATGATGAGACACATTCTTAACTTTTAGAAGCTGAAAGAGTCAATGGATTACTCCTGCTCAGAAAAGGTCTTATGGTAGGTCATAATTTTATCCAAATACTTTACAACATAACATGTTATGAAGATTCAAATAATTGTCAAGCACAGGTGGACATTAGCTTCTCAAAAAAGTTCTTTCATTGTTTTCTCATTTGCTTTCTCTCATCAGGTGAAACAAACCTTTCAAGTTCAACCAAAGTCAGCATTTGAACATAATGATAGGTGGTACTGCTTGGGCTGAAAAACAGGGAGAGAAAATGACTGTAAATACTATGCAATTCTAAGTGTCTTAAAACAATGCACCAATTATTACATATTTCAGTAGTGAATTTATTCTGAGTTTAGGTTCTCTTCAGAAAAGGAGATAAGCAGTAAAATAGTGTCCCTAATTGAAAAAGCATAAATGGTCCCTCCTTTCTAACTAGGTCTTATGCCAAGCTCAAAGCAGCTGAATTCTCACTTCAGTCCCTTTATTTGTGAAGTGTGCATCAACCAGCTCTGCTTAAGATCTTATTAAGGGAGAGTTGTTAAAAAGTCAATTCTTTTTCCTTGATTTTGACCTGGTCCTATCTGCTAATCTTTCGAGGAAGAGTTTTCAAATACAGGTACTTTTAATGAACGCTTCTGTTTAATCAGATTTGGTCTGAAGCTACCTGCTCAGTTGCCATAGTTGACTACAGTGTAGTTAGACACCAGGAACTTTAGTTGTCCCTTCTATAAGCTTACGAGGACCCGATTTGGTAACTTAGATGAAACTACTAATTACTGAGGGATGGGGCTTGCCCTCCCATCAGGTTCTCAGCATAATATTACACTATAACAAATCTTTTGATTATACTGTGTGTGGCACATTCTGCTATTTATGCATGCTCTTTTTCCATATTGGAAACAAAGAAGCTAGTACAGTCCATTTAACAGAGTCTGTTGGTGTTTCATCAGCTACTGATGAGATTTATGCATAACAGTTGCAAAGCATTTTGATGTCATTGAATGCAAATCATTTACAGACAAGTCTAGATGTGAACAAAATATAGATGACAGGATACAAGAAGACATATTGCTATGTGAGTGCTCACCAATACATGAAATACATGAAAGTGGACTGTTAATAATGGCTTATGCAAAATGGCCTAGCCTCTCATGAACTGAGAAAGTATAAATGCTGACACTAATAGAACTGCTGCACTGCTTTGCTTCTCTCCATGCAGATCATTCCGAAAGCATTTTTCTCATCTTTCTTTTTTTCTTGTAGGATAGCATCTCATTACCCATATACATCGTATTGATTAGCAAGTGCAGCTGTTTTCTGTGTGCTTCACATTTAACCTCCAAGGAGGTTACTGTTTTAATAGAATTCACTTTGAGAGGAAGATATTCATTTTTCAAGCAGAACAATTTTAACAATGCTGTTAAAAAAGCAGCATCTCTTCATTAAAAAGCTTAATTTAGAAGAATGACTATGTGAAGTCAATCCTCTGTTGTGGTGCTAGAAACAGCCCCAGGTGATCTTTCTCTTTTTTAATAGCAGTGTGCATTTATCGCACTGAGATAGATAAATGAGTTTCACCCAGCAGAAGACACCGGGAATTTTAGTCAAGACCCTTGAAACAGAGGTCCTCTTTGTTCTGTGTATGTATAAAAAGCCTGATCAAAAGGACAGGGAACCAGTGGAAGACTTTCCTACTGATAACTATGTATCCCATGGCACTTGTCTTAAAATATGAATTTTATGGTCATCTCTTCAGTCACAATTTTTCTTCTCTGTATATCACTGTGCAGTGTGCTGCATGGCTGATACTTGTTTTGCAGTTACTGGCAAAAAGTTTATGAAATTGGTTAAGGACAGTTTTGCTACAGCTGACATAGCATATGTTCCTGACTGCATAGTATGTTACTTGGATGTTTAGACTTATAACTTTCAGCCTCCATTTGTTTTGCATTACAGTGTCATCCATCCTCGGCGTTATACTCTCCTTCAAGAAGGCTAAATCTCAACATTGTTCTGAAATTTTGACATGAATTTTGGTATGCCAAGGGAATTGAAAAATGGAGGAGTAGTGAGTGAGTGGAAGCAGACCAATATTTTAACCTTGACATACGACAGACTGGAATAGTCTAAAAAGTTTTGATGTACACAGTGCTTGAAGGATATGAAAAAATAAATAAATAAGGAAAGGAGCACAAAAGGTTCTCAGAAAAAGGATGGAGGCATATCTTATGGCTGTGACATAAAAAATCAATCTGCTTATTTTTATCAAGAAGATTGCAAAGTGACTTAATTATAGTGTGTAACCAGAGTCACATGAGTGACTGCTTAGTTAACAGCTATTAAATGTGGCAGAGAAATGTAAAACAAGAACCAGTTACTGGAAACTGAAAACAGAGAATTTAAAAGTGTATCAGGCACACCTGTATTTTTTTTAAAAAAGGAAGAATGATTAACCACTGGAGCAAGACCGAGAGAGATGTCAACTTCTTCCTCTCTTGCTAAGTTTCTGGTTAAACCTGGTTGCCTTCCTAGAAGATACAGTTTATTAAAAAATGATGATGATTTAGTCAAAATTTTATCACTGAATTCAATGTAGACATAATGGAATAAAATGTAATGTAGTGAGACAGATTTAATGGTATTTTCTGTCTTTAAAGTCTATTAAACCATGAATAACTAGAGCTACTTTGGAATGCATGGCATAATTATTTTAAGTACTACTGTACACTTTATTTTAACCATCCTGTAAATTTCATTAGATATTGCTATTCATTTTTCAGTGATGACTGTCAGACAGCTTCCAAGTGAATATCCTATTAAGAGAAAGACTGTTTTCCGTTGTAGATATCGCCAATAAGTTGAAGAAAAACATCCTCTGATGGGTTACTTCAAAACTATGTGTTTGGAGATTTTGATGATAAGAAAAACTTGTTTATTTAAACAAGATATTAAGGACATATAATATACACTTAGAATGACCAATTGTATAGTTTTCTGGCTGATAAATGCCAGGAATTTGAATAATCAGTCAGTATTCTTTGGCCTGACATGTAAAGGTCTGGAATGACCTACTGGGAGGTAACTTGCATGACAGCCAGGAATCTGTCACCAGGTTACCAAGGTGGCGTTGTGTAATCATTCATAACACTGTTTGTTTAATTTCAACCTATTCCTTACTGTTGTTGTTTTTTTTCCCCTTATCTTAACCTCCAATTAAGGAAGAGTTGCAGAGCTTTAAAGCTAAATCCTAGAAACAGAAAAATGAAATGAAATGTTGCAGGAAATAAGCCCACAACAGTTATTATTTTAATTACTGTTTGGTGTCAGCTTAGTGTTCTTTTTTAAGTTTAATAGCTTCTAAGAATAAAACTTAAACCTCCATTAAAGAGCTCTGTCACTGACATCCTCTACTGTATGAAGTGCAGAGATACTACAACTGCTCTTTTTCCCATGTAAAACATATGAAACACATTTACATCATAATTTCCTTTATTTATTTGAAAGAG
>NW_010312363.1:0-255 GCF_000700745.2 Antrostomus carolinensis
GGCGTGGGCTGCCATCACCCCTGGTTCCCTCTGCCCGATCCGTTACACCCGTCTTTTCGATGGCCTTGGATCTGCTTGCACGTTAATCTTAATTTTTAGCATACCCAGATGAGGCTACTGCCCCGGCCCGAAGTGAAAAGAACTGTGGACGTTGGTGCCCTGGTATTGCTCTGATTTCCTCGGTTAGCTGAGCACAACTTTCTATTCGTGTTTATTCATGCAGTTTCTTATTGAGCTCCACATCGCACTGGCCTG
>NW_010312363.1:305-3145 GCF_000700745.2 Antrostomus carolinensis
CAAACATTGCCTTTTTCTAGAGCACACACACGCACACGGGTGTGCGGGCTGACACACGCACACACACGCGAGTCCAAAATGCAGAGGGCACCCGTGGCCTGTGGCCGCGTCACCACCCGGCAGAGAGCCCTGATACACAGAAGTTTGTTAATGGTGTAGAAAAAAAGGGGAAATGAACCAAACCATCCAGCTGCAAACTGACCCGGGGACGGAGAAGGTGGGGAGGCGGAGGCGGGGGAGAGAGAAAGAGTTGGGAAGAGAAAGCACTAAGGATATTACCGACGATCACGCTAAATATTCTCTTCTGGCACGGTAATGACAAAAGCCAGGGGCTGTGGGGACACAGCTATGATTAAATGATACTAAAGGGATTTGTGTTGCTGTGTCTAGGGGAGGGACGTCTGCGAGGTTTTGTTTTAGGCGTCGTTCTTTTTTATTTTGGAAGCAAGGTGTTTTCAGACCAGGAGGCTTCAAAGCGGCTCGGCACTTCGGGATCTGCAAGAGAATAAAGATGCAAAAGAGTAATGAATAAAGAAAGGGTAGATGTAAATATCTGGAAGTGTGTGGCTAGGATCGCATAGCTGTAAGAGAGATGAAGTGGCAGGATCGGTGGTCCCTGAGGCAGTCAGGTCTTTTGCCGAACAGGTCGAAAACGAGAGAAGAAAAATACACTGGAAGTCAAGATTTACAATATCTAAAGCCAGGCTGCGACTGACTTTAATTCCAGTCCTAGCTATTAGAGGGAGATTTAACTCTACTGCAAATATTTGCTCTTTTGTCCCCATAGAAACATCATTAGGGGAAGTTCATTTAATAATAAGGTCAATTAAAGTGTATTTTTCAATGAGTGGGGGAAAAATTGCTTTCCTACTGGAATAACCTCTTTAGCAATATCTGGCAACAATAAAGTAGTACGGCAGTTTACCAGAACACACTGATTTCCACCCGGGCCTGGAGGAGCGCGTGTGTTTGCCTGGGTGTGTGTGCATGTGTACACGGGTGAGCACACACGTTCACGCAGAGTGGCTGGGTGCATTCACTGATGGGATGGAGTTGATGTATATGTCCACACACACATCCACATATATACGTGAACACACATATACGCAGACATATGCATATTTTCAGATTAAAGTAGCTCTTGTAATATCTTGTAGAACACTAAATATTCCCTTTTAATATCTAAATAGGTCAGTACTACAGTTCAATAACATTGGAGGTGTCTGTGTATTCTCTCTCTACAGTCTGTGATAAAACATTCTTTAAGACTGTTGGGATTTTACACTGTAATTCTATTAAATAGTAATTGAAGGGTCGTGAGAGGCTATGATACAGGATCAGCAGTGTGTAAGCCGTCCGTTTGAACTTTAATTTGGAATCATAGGCAGATGGGATCACGGCCTCTTTGTGGTGCTTGCAGATTTAAAACTAGCCGGCACATGGAGGGGAAAAAAAAAAAAACAACCAACCCTGCAATGCGGATTCATTCATTAAACATGAAAGGTTAGTGCTAGAGAGGATAAACGTTTAGACGTCTAGGTAAATACAGAAATATACTTTCAGCCCCTCACTCCTCTCCTACCATAACCCCCAACTATCTCAGTTACTGATTTTCTATTGTTATTACAAATAACTTTCCTTTACATTCCCAGTGGGGATAAGTGTACCTGAATGACTTATTTATACCCGCATCACAGTTTATCTGCGAAACTTTTATTCCACTTGCAGCCAGGGAGGAAGCCAGCTTTATGTATCTATCTATCCTATCTATCTATCTATCTATCTATCTATCTATCTATCTATTCTTTCACTGTCTCTTCCTTGTGCTTCCTCGGACTATTTATAAAACTGTCTTGGAAGAATAGCCGGAGCCAAGCCCCGCGGTGTAACTGGGGGCATGGCAGAGAAGGAGCGAGCTGTTTTCAGTTTAAAAGAGGGGGGGGAAAAAATAGTGCGGTACGGACTGATCCGCCTGAGCCAAGAGGCGAGCGGTAAAAGCCATGTTCTACAGGAGGGGCCGTGGTTGCTGCTGCGTGGGGCGGGGAGCTGCTGAGCTTGTGTGCGTGGGTGTGGGTGCGTGCCCGTAGGTGTCTGTCCGTGGGCGTGTGTTGGTCAACTCGTAGGCCTGAGGACATTGTAGTTCCGCCTTATCTGAAAACAAAAGACTTTACAACTGCGAGAGTCAAATCCGCCTCCCCCTCCCCTTCTCCGGCTGTATCGTATTAAAAAGGAGATTTCATTGTTTATTTCTAAATATTTGTGAAGCAGACAGTGTATGGGTTAACCTAATTAACACATCCATACTGTATATTCGTGGAACAAACCGTACGGCGAATTTCTAATATGATGGTTGAATGTGATAGTCATTTCTGTGTTACAGGAGATTACAGCAACACTGGAGCATTTCCAGATTGTAGATGGTTTTAGATGTTGAATTTCCAGATGAGTATTTACCATCATAACTAATTTAAGACCATTATTAAATAGAAATTCTCAGCAGGGCTCTTTAATGATGGAACACGTTACTAATTACAGAGTTTACGCTCTGTTTTGGCTAAGCAGTCTAGAGGGATGGGATTGTGCTCTGCATGCAAAGCCAATATTACTAACGAGGAGGCATCATACCCCTAACATTTCAATCATATTATTAAAGAACGCCACTTCTTGCCTTATCTGCGCAAGGAGATAGCAAGAGCATTTTGTTTACCGGGCTCCCAAGCTCTGGATATGGCTGGAATAGAGAGGGGGATCCCTCTCCTGCCTCCCCCTGCTCCCCGCGCTCGGGCCTCGGCAGCTGGCGGGGCTGTACAAGCGGGCGTCGGGTCCCCTGTCCCCCTACT
>NW_010312364.1:0-1226 GCF_000700745.2 Antrostomus carolinensis
AGGGGCTGCGGGCTCCTTCCCGCCGCCGGGCACTCACCGCTCTTTGCCTTTCAAACACCTCTGGGGCAGCGTGGCAGCTTTTCCACATAAGTTTCCACATAAGAAAACCCTTTTTCTTCTTTCTCCTCGTGCTGGGTGTCTGTGGCAAGGCTGGGGGGGGGGGCAGAGGCCTCCGTGAGGAGAGGCCGGGGCTGCCCCAGACCAGGCGCAGCCGGTTCCCGCCGGCTCCGCCCCCCCGCAGCCCCCCCGGGCGGCGGGCCGCGCCGCGGGGCCAGAGCTGGGTGCGGAGGGTTAAAAAGCCCCGCGGCCTGAGGGGAAAAGTGTTAGAAACAGGCCCGTGACACCCAGGAGAGGTGAGGAGGAGGAAGGTGGGTTAGTTTTTTGTTTCTGAGCACCTCTGTTGTAATCAGCAACAGATTAATTTTCCCCAAGCCTGCAATGCTAGTAACTTCTCTAATGCAAAGGAAGCGCCACTCGCCTAAAAATAGGGGAAGATAATAAAAATTTCCCTCCTAAGCATTAGCTACATAAAAAAGCACAAAACAAGATAGTTGGAAATTATTGCTCTAAATAGAAAACCTGGTGACATTTGTGACAAATAGCTGCAGCTCCTCAGCATTTCGGAGGAGGCCAACCTGCTGGCCAGCACCCCCACAGCTCTGGCTCCCATTTAGCCACACTGCTGTTGAATTTCACCCCGAGGTGGTGCGTGCAAGGTGTGGTTAATCCCTTATTTATCTTCCAGGGGAGCTGAGATGTTTCATCAGTGCTTGGGAACAGCTCAGAGATCCTCCACAGACAAACCCCGTGGCAGAGAAAGTCACGTTTCCATCCCCGCACCCAGGCGTTGCCTCACGGTTAGAAGTTTTTCCAGCAGAACTTTGTCTCCACATGAGGTTCAGAAGGGCTAAATTTAAGCTTGCTGTTATTTAAGAAATGATTTTTATTTTCTTTTTTTTTTAATGAGACATGTCTGTGTGTGCAGCACTTTACAGAAAGTACGTGTGGGTTTGAGGAGTGGGAGAGAGCTGTGAATAGATTCAAGTTCTTCAGCAGTTACCAAAAGTCTGCTCAAGATGTAAATTCATCCTTAGCCCTTAATACTGAGATCTTAAAAATGTGTGGAGACTTGAGCTGATATTGTCTTTTTTATTTTGTGTAGACCTTTATCCTCAAATAAAAAACCGATACTTTTGCTTATGCAACGCACTGCTGAAGAGGGAAAG
>NW_010312364.1:1251-6415 GCF_000700745.2 Antrostomus carolinensis
GTTTTGTGGCATCAACACAGCATTTAATAAAAAGCATCTTGATATAATAATAAAGTTTGTTTTCCAAACAAAACTGTTGTTTGCCCATAGTAATGTAAATTTGCAGTTCTTCTTTACACTACAGATGACTAGAGAAAAAGATTTATGATCTTCCCAAAGCAGAGATTTAATTGTAAAACAAAGTACTGAGTATGACATTTAGCTGAGATTGTAAAGGCTACAGTAATTAAAAGAGACTAAAACATATGGTGCACTTCATGAGGGTGGTTAATATGATCTCCCAAACCTCAGAACCTTTTAGGTTACTGAGAAGAAACAGGAAAATACAGCTCTTCTCCTATATCCTGAATCATAACAGAAGCCTTTGCTTTAGTCCTGGTGAATCAGGAATGGCACTCCCATTTTAATTTAGTTAATCTGGAGGAGAATGATTTCCTTTCATCTGCTAAACAAGATGTGAGCTACAGTTGTAATCTACTAATGCATTTACAATATGATATGAGGGAAGGAAATTGTCATTAGTGGCTTGTAATAGTCTGGCAGATGATGCCAGCACATGATAGTGTCACACTTCAGCTGGAGAAGTGTCACGTAATCAGCACTCAGGTTATGCTGAGGGCATCCTCTGTAATCACCAATGCCAGGTTGTATTTCAGTGATCCTATAGATGTGATATGGACCACGAGAAAACGGTTGGCAGCAGAGTCTTTGACACGCTTCTAGCTGGAGATGTTGCAATGCAGTCAAATCCCATAACAGCGGACCTGGAGATAAAAACAAAACCAAACCCACCACAACAACAACAACAAACTTGTGTGATCAGATGGAAGCTGAAAGCCAAATCCTTAGCTGGTGTTAACTAGCGTAGCTCCAGTACATCTACACTCACTCTCTCCATCCTGGGCTCCGTTTTCCTCATTATTTCATAGCTTTTAAGGTTTATCTTCCCACTTCAAGGTGCAGAGAATATAAAGTTTAAGCTACCGGTTTTAAACTGTGTCTTGTGAAAAATCTGTGCTTGGTTAAAACCCATGAGTGCCTTTTCCAAACATTTCCATCTTTTGCTGCTGGGCATCGATGGGGTGCACACAGCTTGGAGTGGTGAAGTGTCCATTTCTGACTGTCCGTCCGTACCCGCTGGCTGTTTAAGCCTTCCATCTGAGAGAGCACTATCAATTAAACTAAATGTGATGAACATTCACAGCTTTTTGGCTTTCAGGAAAATAGTCCAAAAGGAAGCCAAGGAAAAATGGGTATTTCTTCTTTCTGCTCCCTGAAAGGGAGGTCAGAAAAATAAGAATGTCAGCAAAAGGCCAGAATATATGTATGAGAAGCAAAGCAGATAAGAAAGCACATCTGACTGCCACTGAGCCAAACATTATTTAGTATCGCACACTTGCCCCTATGACCAGGCATGTCATATATGCCTGGTATATTACATATACATCATGATACACAAAGTGTATCACAAGAAGATTATCTGATGCTAGTTCCCAGTGCAAACCCTGGTATCAATGGGGAAGATATTACCCAAGCATGTGAATATAGCATTGACCAAGAACCCTCTTCCTCAGGCCGAGCAGCCACCACCACACAGAGCTTCTTCCCTGATGGCCTTTTGAATCAGCCCCCAATTCACAATTAAGTCACTTTGCTCTTAATCATAAACATCAGCACCCAAGAGCGTATCTTATGACCACACTCAGCACAACCACAAGCTCCACCTTGTGTCTCACCAGCCAGGAGTGCTGGTCCATCCCACACAAGTTGGTAGCTCCATCAATTCAAAGTGGCACCTTCAAAGGGAAGGAAAGGAATTTTGACACGTTTTCCCTGGAGGGTAGCCTGACACTCATAGCCCTCTACCAGCAGCATTTATAAGACATAATTTGCCAAATTAAATGACATCACTGGTGGAGAAAGATGGGCTGATCTGTTGGTGACAGCAGCAGCTGGAAGAGCAAGTGCACAGCAACAAGTAGCCCAAACTTTTAGCAAAAGAAGGAAAATTCTTCCTTTCCAAAGGAAAAAGTAATATCAAGCTCACAAAAGTTGGCAGTTTGTTTCTCTTTTTTTTTTTTCCCTTCTTCTGGATAAGTAACATGGAAGCAAAACAGAAGAAAGCGGATAATTTCTCTGGTATTAAAGTGCTTTCTGACTCCAACTATTTCTGGATTCTCTAAACCTGACATTTGCAGTTTCATCCCAGGAGAAAATTGTGTGACTTGCATTTTTAAGGAAAAAAATCTCAGATTAATTTGTGCAGTTTTGGATATAAATTACTTTCAGGCTCAGCTTCCATCACGATGGCAAGTCTTGTTTGTGACTCCCCAGCTGTCTGCAGTCTCCAGTAATTGCAGCAGACTGTAGGTATTCTCTCAAGTTGGGTTTGCTTCATTCATTTCAGTATGAGCTCAAAGGCAAAAATATGTTCTCTTCTACCAGATGCCTTATTTAGATGTGATTTACATAAGGGAAAAAAGGGTGAAAAATATCAATATTTGCATTTTAAACATGATTTCAGGATGTCTGTCATGGTTCATTCATCTGCTTTTTGGCTCTTCAATACATTTGCTTCACTTTTATTTGATTGCACAAGCATATGGGTCTCATTAGCTTAATAGCGAGCTTATTTATTCTTCACCCTGCTGGCAGTTTTAACTGTGGGGGGGTAGCTGAACTATCTTTGTATTCAAAATTGTCCATGTCATACCTAAGCTGATTGGTAACTCATTGATCCTGGGTAAATACCCAAGGAAACTTTAGGTGATGATCATCTTGATTTTCCTCTTTTCAGGTAAGAAGCACCTTTCTGCTAAGCCGAGGCTTTGGAGAGGGAAGGCCACCAGGAATGGCTGGAAGTGTTTCCTGAAGCTGACTGGGGACTCGTACCCTTCAGGCATTCATGTTCTGAGCAGCTGTCTTGGGTCCAGTGCTGCCACACAGAAACCAGGTACAAATATTCTTCCTGCAACCGGACAGTGAGAGAACATGCCCTGCTCAAGCAACCAGGCAAAATGCTGGAGAGGAGAAGCAGCCTCCACAGGTGCTGGGCATCCCCAGCTTAACACAGGCATTATGTGGGCTGGTCACTGCCCCAGCTGACACTAGGATGCCACAGATGCCTCCCTGGAACCCATTGCAACCTCCAGTGCAGAGACAGGGCAGTTGTCATGTAGGTCTGATGGCCACCTCTACCTTCAGTTTCAACTCCATGACAGTTTTCCTTAGAAAGCTCTGCACGTTACCTAATCCCCTGGGTGAGTTCAACAGGAGCATGCCTTTAACTTGAATAGTGTCAGAATAGCAGATCTTTTGCCTTTTCTCTTCCCTCAAGGAAAAGAGAGATAGACAGAGATGTATAAAATCATTAAATGACTAAGCCAACTCCTGGGACACAGAAAAAAACTATGTGCTTAGATATGTTCCACAGCCTCTGAGCCCCTCGGAGAGCAGGTGGGAAAGGAAGGCGTGCTGCTTGGAAAAGCTACTGAGAAAAACAAAGTCTTTGCTAAGGAAATACCACAACAGCCATTTCACACTCCAAGCTGAGCCCACACGTCTAGGAAATACGTGGGTGATTTACCACTTACCAAGTGCGAGTGTTGCCTCGAGCCTAGCAGTGCATAACCATGGACCTGCTAGATACTCGCAAAAACATCCGAGCGTATCTCATTTCTCACTCTAATCCAACTGATAAAAATAATAAAGAGGTTTTGACCTCTCTTGTAAAACGTCTACCTTAGTGCTCCCATTGCTATTTGTATTTCTCTCTTGGCCTTTCTTCCTCCACGGGCAGGACTGGCTGTTGCAGGGTCACGGGCTCCCTTCCAGCAGCAATCCCGCACCGCTTGCTGCCCACCGGCCCCCGCAGCTGCCTGGCGCCCGGCTGCAGTTGATGTCACACTTAGACTTTTCTCTTCTTCACAGTGAGCCCCTGTGGTGGTAACACCTTGAAAGAATTAACGCCCACCTGACATGCTGGAGATGAGGAAATTGTTGAAAAATACAGCAATTTAATTTCCTGGCTTATCAAGTGGTGTGGAACAGCCTCCCCCCCCTTCAAATTTCACACAGAAGTCTCTCACTTTATCTTTTTGTTGTTCCATTAATGCTGACAAGTTTTAGATGTGAAATAGGTTTTAGTGATGGAGAACTTGTTTCAAAAGCCCCCTGCCACTGGGGCTTTCTAGCAGGGACACTGAAAAGACAGTTTGCCCTCACTGCCATCATTGTGCTTCCTGAAACAGTGACTCCCCAGATCTTACCTTATCAAATTCCATCTTGTAGCCTGCCAAAAATGTCTTCCTATTTAAAGTCTACCTTGTACATTATACACCAGAGCATAATTTCTGTAAAGAACTGCTTTGCAAAATATAGAAAGAGAAATAACACATGAGAAGGATTAAATAGAAAATGGGTTTTGATTCGAAAAATCAGTTCCATGACAAATAGCCATCAGCTTCCAAAAGCAGATATATTGTTTCCTTTCAGTTTCTGCATATAGCTGGAATGTCTAAAATAAATCCACTAAAATGGGGGAGGGAAGCCCTCAAAATCTTCTGTATGCAAGAGCAAGTGAAGCTGATTAATTTTTACAGCAAAATTTACTCTGCTGCAGAAGGAATGTCCCCAGGGATTACATGGTTTATCTAACCTGTCCTACTCCTTTCCCCTCCTACTTCTGCATCTTCCAAACCCATCAGAGGCCCCATCGGAGCTGGGGGAGTTTGAGTCAGCAGGAGTTTGTGTCTGACCCCTGCTGAGCAGTCCCACAGGAGCTGGTGGGATGCTCAGAGACCAATTTCTATTTTATTCAAGAAGACAATGCAGAACTCGGAGCATTTCTTCACAGGGATGTTTGGGTTTGCATAAATCAATGGTCACATCAAGTGGATCCCAAAGGCAGAAGTGCTCCACTCTTCGCAGGGGCCCAGCAGGAAGACAGGCAGCACCTGACAGGCCACATGTACCAGAGTCCTCCTCCCAGCATTCTGGGCATTGTGTTATCCATCTTTATCCAATTTCCCCTCATTGGATACATGGCCCTTGCCATTGTAGCCTTCCGTGTCCATCTTCATAGGATGGTTTGGGTTGGAAGGGACCTTAAAGCTCATCCAGTCCCAACCCCCCTGCCATCAGCAGGGACACCTTCCACTAGACC
>NW_010312365.1:0-277 GCF_000700745.2 Antrostomus carolinensis
TGATGATCTTAGAGGTTTTTTCCAACCTTAACGATTCTCTATTGTAGGGCTGGCAGAGGCAGGATGAGGTGGCAGGGCCCAGAGCCTGGGGTTGGTGGCAGTGGTGTGGTTGCTGCAGGGGGTGTATGGGCCCAGAAAAGGTGGTGGTGGTGACCTACAGGAGGGGATGTGCAGGGAGGTGTGGGCAGAGCTCCATTTCTTCCCAGTTCAAGAAAGACCAGGAATTACTGGAGAGAGTCCAGAGGAGGGGCCACAAAGGTGATGAGGGGCCTGGAGC
>NW_010312365.1:506-2239 GCF_000700745.2 Antrostomus carolinensis
GAGCCCTGGGACAGGCTGCCCAGAGAGGTTGTGGAGTCTCCTTCTCTGGAGATGTTCAAAACCCACCTGGACACTTTCCTATGCAGCCTGGTGTAGGGACCCTGCTTTGTCAGGGGGGTTGGACTGGGTGATCTCCTGAGGTCCCTTCCAACCCCCCCAGTCTGGGATTCTGTGTGGTGCCTGCCTTGGGAACAGATGGGGAGCTGGGTGGCGTGTGCCTGCTGGAGTCATTCCCCCCATTCCAGTGGGGGGAAAATCAGGACAGGTGACATCCAAGTAGATGAAGGGCAGAGATCTGCCTGGGCTTCAGCCAGCTCCAGTGCGTCCCAGTCCACACAGCTTGGTGGGCAGTGGGCAGCACTGGGCAGAGAACGTTTGTGATGCTGTGAGAACAAGTTTCCCTGGCCAAAGTCCGGGTGGTTGTGTTCTTGTCAGGGCTCTCTGGCAGTTATGGTGCCTACCTGAAATCACAGGGTACGACAAATTAATCATCTTGTGGTTGAGGCCGATGCTCCTGGGGAGAAGCATTTGACAGTGATCTGAAATGACTCTGTGTGTTAAGGATATTCCGTGCTCAGGTTGATTCTCTTCTCCAGGTGAATAAACTTTTTGTCAGGGGCCTGTCTGTCCCAGGATGTTTTTCACTTGGGCTGCACATTTTGATGCTTGGCACGCTTGACATGTGATGCTTGATATTTTTTTTTCCTTGTCATAAACACGCATTTTCAGAATGACTCTGGGAATTCTTAAAGCCAAAGAACCGAAATCCAGCTTGGCTTTTTCTGCTGAAAAGTGTTGGTTTTCAAATAAATTGTTTATCATAAATAATTGAAAATTCTCCTGCCAGTATTGTAATCTTCAAACTCCCCTGGAAAGACCTAACAGCTTTTGGAGCTGTTCTGGATACTGGTGTTGCTCTAATGTTTTGGGGTTTTATGAAAAAATTGAACTCTAAGCTGGTAGATGACATGATTTTTGTCTAAATCCATAGGTGACTATGGATTGCTTCTCTGGAACCAAAACCATGACTTTCACTTGCTGTCGGCCGTGACCTTGCTCCTATGTTGGTTTTGTTCAGCTCTAGGGACACTTCTCTTGGTTTAGTTGTTATTCTGCCCAGCTAATGGGAATGCAATTAAATAAACATATAAGGAGACTTGTGATCTTAGATCTTAACCAGGAGATAACTTTTTACTATTATTTCACAGAAATCATAATGCTATAAAACCCCCAAGAAATTAACAGTTCTGTTAACCTTCAAGTTGCTTTTTTTGTTGTTGTTAAAATCAGAACTTTTTAAACAGGGCACATAATAATTTATTTTGAATTACTCTAAGGTTTGACTCGCAGTTAATTTCAGAAAGTTAATTGAAATATTTCTGAGCCTGAAAATGCTGTTGAAGATCACAATGTTCTATTGTGAGCCCGTGGGAAATTAGCAGGGGAAAGGCAGGTTGTGTTTTGTGGTCTCACCTTGTGTGCTTTACCTGGGTGAGTACTGAGTGATTCTGCCACATAAGCACCAAAAATACTCTTTAATAGTGTGTTGGCAGGGTGGCTTTTCATGGCTTCCCAGTTTGTACTGTCAGGAGATGGAACTGGCTGGATGGTTGCACTGAGAGTCGCTGTCAACGGTTCAGGGCCCAAGTGGACACCAGTGACGAGTGGTGTCCCTCAGGGGTCAGCGTTGGGACTGGTGCTGATCTTTGTCAGTGACATGGACAGTGGGATCG
>NW_010312366.1:0-7859 GCF_000700745.2 Antrostomus carolinensis
TCCAACCAGGCGATTCTATGATTCTATGATTACTGAAAAGCTTTAATCAACTGTTGAGTAGCAAAAAGTTGTAGAAACATTTATAGTACATTTTTCTCTGTTTTTTCTTACTTTCCCAAAGACAAATGTATCAACTTAAATCTTTATTTCTAGATTTCACAGCCCTGTCTAAAGCCCTGAGATTGTGCTTTAGAACTGCTGGTTTTCTAAAATTTCATCCTCGAAGCTACCACGAGGTGGAGTTTGTGCTCTTCAAAGGTGTAACTGTCTCATCCCACCCAGCCTCGGGAGCCAGAATTTTTCCTTCCCTTGGCCCCTGAAAAGCAGTTAAAGATTCTCACTCTGTATCAAATTTTCTGATTCAAAATTCTTTGAAAACTTTATGTTTTCTGGCATATTGTTTTTGGCGTTAAAGTTCTCAGGTACCCTGACATGTTTATATACTGTAGTTTTAAAGTTTTAGACTGTGTATTTGTAAAAATAGAAAGACGGAAAAATACAATTATTTGTGTATTTTTCAATGTATACGTAGATGATCAGTGGTCAAATTCCGATACATAAATCTAAGTCTAAGCATACATGTTTGATCTAAAAAGAAGTGTTATTAGTGCATCTTGCATACATATATACATACATGCACTGATACTTACATATGTGTATGTATAGGTGAAGAAATGTGTATACACTCATGCATGTATGTATGTACGTATATGAATGATCGAACATGTATACCCGACCTCCTGAAATTTCCATTTCATCCATATATTTTACATATGCATGTTTATTGATTTCCAGAAGCACAGGATTCATTTATGCATCTATCGTCTGTTCCTATGCAAGTTCGTGGTGATTGAAGTAGAAAAGGAGAGAACATGCTGTTTAGACAGTATTTTATATACCCAAAGATAAAAAAACATATCAAATGAACTTTGTGCAGCTTTTTCCTTTTTCTTCCAGGAAACAGTTGTATAATATGCAAACTACGTCCAATCATTGTCCCTGGGGAAGATTTTAAGTCATGCTGTTGACATTAGGGTAGTTTAAGTAAAGTGGATTGATATCATAATGGTAGATGACTGTAAGTCCTGATAATCATGTGTACACAAGCTCATATTACATTACTATTGATAAACTAAGTAGGGGTTCACTTAAAAGGTACTCGTGAATAAGACATTAACTTCTCCAGCTTCTGACAACTGGTTTTTTACACTTAGCATTTTTGACATTTACTTAATACATCAGAAATGCTTTCTTGCACACGAAGCCCATTCAGTACTCAGTTGCTGTTGAAATTGCTGGCCAGGCTCCCTGCTGACCCAGCACCAGGAGTGGTTCTTAAAGCAACATGGTTACGCTACCACTACTGATAGTACTATCGCTACTCTACACCTACTACCACTACTGAAACTAATATGTCTACTGTCTACATCTACTACTCCCAGGTGAAGGAGTAACACTTCACTCAGATTGATGACATGCACCTAGCAGCATGGATGCTTAACAACATAAAAAAAAAATAAAATCCAAAAATGCCCAAAATAGCTGAATTAGCAGTTGAAAGGAAATCTATTTGAGTTAGATATTAAAATTCAATATTGAGTGCATTTAAAAATACCCAAATGTTGTATAGGAAAATTATAACCATTTGCTACATCCTTTGACTATTTTAAACATTAATAAACTCTTTAAAATATAAATAAACTATCTCTAAATTCCCTCAGAGTTTTTTTAAGAGCAACATTATTTTTTCTGTTCACTCCTTGCAGAGTTTTACAACATTTTCACACCTCGTCATGTCTAAATTCCTTCAAGAACATTAATAGTGCCCTGGTTAAGTGTGATGAGGCCACTATCAGTGTTCAGAATTGGAGAAATTAATGCTTTGGTAACAAGTCTGCTTTGCTCAATATCTCATACTGATGAGGTATACAAACTTCACACCTATTTGCCTTCTAAGATGGAGTTGGAATTACATTTTAATCACACTCTATAATTACCAGTCTCTTTTTTGGGACCAGATAGTAATGACTCAACAAAAACATTGCAAAATCTAAATCTGGCCAAGCTGTTCTTTTATTTGTACACAAAGAAATATTTCATTTTCAAGACCATCCTCATTTGATGTTGAAACAGTTTAGACGCAGCTGTTTCCAATCACACTCATCTAAAGTTGAAGAGATATTAACAGTTAGAATTTTAAGATAACAGCTTTTAAAAAAAAAAACCCATAGCTTTTGTTCTTCAATATATGTATTAAACATGTAACCATATATTTGCTGATATAGCACATAATATTCTTAAAAATATTTATGCATCAGTCAGTATCTAAGTATCCAATATTGTCTCCCCCCAAAAAAATTTCTGGTTTGCTGTCTGCCTAAGACACTCTGTGAGTAGGGCACATGCACCCCACCAGATGGGAGGAGGAAAAGGCTACTGGTGTTCTCAAAGACTTACTACATGTATATGTGTACTATGTATATGCTACGTATGTGCCTGACCCAGACTTTCATGTTGAAATCTTCCATACAAGGATTTGCTAGTGGAGAAATTGAGGGAAAGTTAGTCTTGCCATGTCCTTTATGCCATGGCTGGAAGGGAGGACATGAGGCCTACAATGACTGGGAATACCCGAGGAGACTTCTTCAGATCACTGATGTAGGGAGCACATAAGTGCTCAGGAACGGAACACACTGATAGAGAGTGCTGCCCTGAAGTACAGCTCATTTCCCTAAATATACAGCCAGGGCAGTATATTCTTTTGTATTTTTGTCAAGGAGTCTGTCATTAAGGCTGAGGTCTGACCTAAGAAAGAAAATGATTAGGATGTAACTTAAGATTGTTGTTTCCAACAAGAAACTATGTGATCATTATCTCTGTTATTTAAGCTTATAGAACAAGAATTTCCATTGGTCTCCATCCTCCTGACATTTTTAGCTGGTGATGCCTTCTTGTAGGCTGGGCTTCTAGTGTTTCTTTTCTGTCTGTCAGCTTTGGAAAACCAGTTTTCTATTAGAAAACATTAGTATATAACTTAAAAAAGCAAAATGAGCAAAGTCACTTTGACAGACATGCTATCTGCAGTGGAGATGCCTCTTGAAAACAGCACTGAGTGAAGCATCTACTCTGCATGAACTGAAGCACATGTGCTGGCAGTGGGGTTTCACAGGCATGTGCTGACAGCAGCAGCGTGGTAAGATTGAGGAATTTTGTCTGTCATTCCCCAGACAGTGCTCTACATGACACATACCCACCTGCCTCTTTCTGACCATGTCTTCTCCTGACTCTGTTTTGCCTTTTTTCCTCTCAGCATCTCCAGTTCCTCACCAGAGCAGTGCCTACAGCAGAGCTTCTCTTCCTGCCCTGCAGGTCAATCCCAATCTTTGCTTCCATTTCAGTCCCCCTCTCCTAGACTCTATGTCAGAGCTTCAGAAACACTGGAACACTGGAGTGCACCCCACCAGCCTGCAAGCACCCAGAATGCCCCCAGAATGGGATGCTAACAGGGACCAGCATCCTAGCAAAGCTCATACCCAACACGCTGACGTTCAGAGGGGAAAAACTGGCCCTAGGAGCTGGCATTTACAAGCAACTGGAAGGAAGAACTGATAACAGCAAACATTGAGCAAGAAATAAGTATTTCTAGCTGTTGCTGCCACTAAATGTCATGAGAAAGTAATTGATAAACTTCAAGAATTGTAAGAATCACACAGAAGAATTGCAATTTTTTATCATTAGTATTATTTTAGGACTGTCTCTACTTCTGCAGATATTTACATGAGTAACTTGAAGTATTAGAGCATTCTCATTTGGTAAGTCTATTTACCAGGCTAAAAATAATGTGTAGTTTGGATTGGGCCCCCAGTTTGTCATTCTCTTACCATGACTAATTGAATCTTAGTTGGGGCTTCGAAAACTTAATTACACACAGATGGGTTGGTGGTGGTTTGGGTCTTTTTTTCTTATTCTTTATCATAGAATGGTTTGGGTTGGAAGGGACCTTAAAATTATCATCTAGTTCCAACCCCCCTGCCATCAGCAGGGACACCTTCCACTAGACCAGGTTGATCAAAGCCTCATCCAACCTGGCCTTGAACACTTCCAGGGAAGGGGCAGCCACAGCTTCTCTGGGCAACCTGTGCCAGTGTCTGACCACCCTCGCAGTGAAGAACTTCTTCCTAATATCTAATCTAAACCTCCCCTCTTCCAGTTTAAAGTCATTTCCCCTTGTTCTGTCATTAACTGCCCTTGTAAAAAGTCCCTCCCCAGCTTTCTTGTAGCCCCTTCAGGTACTGGAAGCCGCTATAAGATCTCCCCGGAGCCTTCTCTTTTCCAGGCTGAACAGCCCCAACTCTCTCAGCCTGTCCTCACAGGAGAGGTGCTCCAGCCCTCAGATCATCCTCATGGCCTCCTCTGGACTCATTCTAGCTGCTCCATGTCTTTCTTGTGTTGGGGGCTCCAGAACTGGACACAGTACTCCAGGTGAGGCCTTACGAGAGTGGAGTAGAGGGGGAGAATCACCTCCCTCGACCTGCTGGACACGCTTCTCTTGATGCAGCCCAGGATACAGTTGGCCTTCTGGGATGCAAGTGCACATTGCCAGTTGATACTGAGATTCTCGTCCACCACCACCCACAAGTCCTTCGGTTCTTTAGATTTTTAAACATTATTTAAAATTGTACTAGATTTAATATCTCTGATCCATCAAAAGCTGTATTTTTATTATCACTGTAACTGTAGTTATGTTATAGCTATTCTGCTACAGAGTAATAAAATTATACTTCTGAACTGCTATTAAAAAAAAGCATGAAAGAGAAATTATGTGCTTAAATTAACTCTTTGGCATTATAAGAATATATCTATAAGTCTCCAACAGCACTTAACTTTGGGTCTTATTCAGCTAAGACATTCTCTTAAGCTTTCATCCTATACTGTTGCTTAATTTCAGTTTTGAACATTTTCTTTATTTAATCTGAGACTGCATTTCATTTACCTCTGAACAGTCAAAACCTGTGAATCTTCAATGAGAAGCACGCTGGTTATTTCTTGTGTAGTGCCAGTAGTTGCTGGAACTCCAAATAAACCACAAGCTTAAATACTTGGAATTTTTTCTACGAAAATTGAAATCTGAACTCTGAGGAAAAAAATGACCAGGACTATGTTTTCAAATTCAGTAAATGTGACATTTGTTTAATGCATTCCTAGTTCCAAATCCCTTTTCCTATTAAAAGGTTCCTTAAGAAAACTGCTTTACAAAAATCTAATTTGTATTAAAAATTCAAAACCATTTTTTAAAGACTCCTTGAACTTGTCTTTCAAGCCACAGTCTTTTGGATGGTTTTACAGAGCTGTCATTCTAACAAAGACGTAGAATAAGGGACTATGACACTGCAGAGAAACTGGAGCCACCTTGCATCTGAATGAATGCACACCTCAGTACTGGCGTGTTTACAAGACTAATTTCAAACAGCCCATGAAGGATACATTCACACTGCTAGTTATGCTCGCACTTGTATCTGAACTTGAGCTGTAACTTGCAGACTATGTAAACTCTTGAATCTCTTGCCTTTCTCAGAGCAGCTAGAACACTCCAAGAGTTGGACGCTAGAGGAAAACCAGCATCCCAGGCGAGCTCACGCACAACGCACAAAGTAAGCTTTGCAGAAACCCATGCAGTCATAGTAAAAACCAGCCTGAAAACACCCGTGGTTAAGCTGTTTGATGGGTGGAATTGTGGTTG
This sequence comes from Antrostomus carolinensis, assembly GCF_000700745.2. Taxonomy (NCBI): domain Eukaryota; kingdom Metazoa; phylum Chordata; class Aves; order Caprimulgiformes; family Caprimulgidae; genus Antrostomus; species Antrostomus carolinensis. The sequence goes on from NW_010312366.1 coordinate 5,741, forward strand.
TGCAATCAGGAGCAACACAAAAGCAGTTTAAAAACTGATTAATTACAGTGAATCAAATGGGACACGTCTGTACTAATTTGGGCGCCACAGCAGCAGTTAACTGATTGAACCTACCACTGATGACTTCAAGCTTCTCACACACAGGTCAATCAGACAAGGAGGATTTGTCACCACCACCAAGTTTCTGTATAGTGGCAATGCAGCTTTAAATGGCCAAAAAAGGCCGCCCAAGAGAGGGGCTGTGAGCCCTACGGTTTGGGTGATATCGGGACAGCTGCTGGAGAAGCTGCAGCTGCTGGCAGCAGCTTCTTACAATACTATGATACTGGTATAGACCTTATATTCCTAGGAAGAATGTCTAAATGAAAGGCAGTGTTTTGGAAATGGGCAGCTAAAAGGACATACTCAAAGAGAAAGCAGGAGATAACTGACTCATTAAGATCTGCTTCACATACCTCTATTGTTCCAGCACATTCACGTGCTGGACATTTACCAAACCCTCCCAGGACCAATAAACTCCAGAGGTTATCACCATTCATTACAGATTTCCAACCTTTTACTTTAATCTTTTCTGTGATATCTGTGCCAATAATAATAGCCTAAAGCATTCCTTTTTCCTTATTCTTCTGCTTTCAAACCGAGTAATGTTGGTCTTTTTAATCTCTCCTCACATGAAAATCTAATCTTTCCTTAGGCTGTTAAACTGCACTAGCTCAGATGATACTACCGTAGCTTTTGTTGGGTTTTGGGGGGTTTTGTTTGTTTGTTTTTTAAAAAAGTGATCTCAATTGAGTATCAAAGCTTAGCATATTCAGGCTGCATCTGCACTGGGCAAAGTGTGATCAGCTTGGAGAAGAGTTGGTGCTGAGGACCCAGGGCCTACCATACCCATCTGGGTATTTCACTCAAGAGGAGCTCCAGCCTGGCCCTGTGGGTGCCGGTGCACTCAGTCCTGTGCACATTTCAGTCTCAGACACCAAACGCAGTGGATTCAAGTCGGGCGAGGTATATTTCAGATGCACTCCTGATCCAAAGGAAAACTAAACAGAAGAAAATGTTTTGGAGAAGGTTCACAAACACAGCTCCACCCAGATTTTTGGTCCCATTACCAAGATTCCATTTCTTTCTTAGGCCACTTTGGTATATCCAGCCTCAAAGGTTGGCAAAATGGGCATCTCTTCTGTTTCCAAACTAACGTTTCTCCTTGAGATGACTATTCTCCCTCTGAAAATTGGTGTCCCTTATTTAAGAAATATTCCTTTACTTACTAGATAGTATTTCGCTATTTGTCTGTGCTTAATTGCAAAGAGTGCAGCAAGCAGGTGGGACCCTAGGAACTCCCTTGGGATCTCTCCCCCCTTACTACCCCAGCATGCAAACTCTATGGCAGCACACTAGCTGGGGCCAGTGCTTTCCTGCACTTGCACCAGTTCGTAGTGCACATTAGATGCTAACTCTAATGGTGGAAAGTGAAAAAAATAATAATAATAATAAAAAATCCAAGTCTAGCTGTAGTCAAGCTGCAGGGTTGACAGATCTCAAACTTAAATCAAAAGCGTTGGAACATTTGATGCTCTGCCTGAAGCCCGCCCTTCTGTAGGCTAGGAGCGAGCAGGGAATTTGCTTTCATCTGGAAGGTGGAAAAAAAGCCTCTAGTCTTTGTGGTTATGGAAGAAAGCCTGAAAATGTGACCCCACAGCACCCTAGCAGCTCAAAAAGTTAATGGGAAATGTGAAGGCTTCAAACTTTTTCCCTTAATTTCATGACTTGAGGATCTGACTCATGATTTTTGAGGATTTAAGGCTGGCCATCTGCAAACTGCTGAGCAACCAGAGCAGTTCATCTTGGAAAGTACGCTCCGTTTCCCTTCACTGCTGCCCGCAAGACTCTCCAGTTTTTCTTCACACTTTCCCTGCCCGGTCCCACGCTGCCAGAGCAGGGACCAGAGCGAGCACAGGTCTCCATCCCCATCACACCCTGCCCAAGCGGAGACCCAACGCTGGCAAAGGCGAGTGGGTGCAGCCAGGGCTGGCTCCTTCCCAGCCTTGGAGGGCACTCGGTGCCCTGGCCGAGGCCGGGACGGTGCAGCAGGTCAGGGCACACGGCACCGGGCGAGGGA
>NW_010312367.1:0-2089 GCF_000700745.2 Antrostomus carolinensis
CTCTGCTTTAGGGTCTATTAAGTTTATTCCTCCTTCCCCTGCCCTGGGAGACCCGGTTAATGAGTAACCATAGCGTGCTTGGAGGCAGCTGTCTCAGACAAACTGACGGAGACTTTTTTGGAGCTGCATAAGGGAACGTTTGTTCTGCAGCTTCTCAATAGATCCTTGTGCGGGAGGCAAGAAGTGTGGGGAGAGAAAGAAAGAGACACTAAATCACTGGGCTCCTTGAAAAAAAAATAAATAAATAAAAAAAATCTCGCTCTGCATGTGTGTGTGTGTGTTTTGATTCCTTTTGAGAATCGATGTTAGATGAGTCACCTTTTCAAGTTTCAATAATGAATTTATCTCCACCATGGAACACACAATGTATTTTTAAACAGCGTTTTGCCTTTAAAGTTCTTTTTAAGTAACTTCATTATAAACCACCCCAGCCTATATATCCACTGGCATGGGGTCAACATCACGAGTGGGGATTTTCTTTGTCCCAGTCCCAGTGTAGAGCAGATTTTGCTCTGATGGTTCATCATTTTACCTGCTCCTTTGCTTTGCTTTTGTTATATGAAGACTTTTTTTTGGGGGGGTTATCAAATCTTTATCAAATCTTTATCAAATCTTTATCAAAAGGCTGTTTTGTTGTCCCTGGGGTGCCTGGCTGATGGGGCAGATAGGAGATGGAGGTCTGGGTGCTGTGGAGAGCAGGGTGGTGAGCTGTTCCTGTGCCCCTGATCTCCTGCGTGACCTTGGTGATGGCATTTAAACCTCACGTCCCTCCTGGGCTTTTGTCACTGTGCAAACAGGTGACAATGGCTTTTCTCAGACTTGCAGCAGCTTTTTCCTTCCTAGTGTGTCAGGAAGCTTGTGCAGGGTCCCTGGGGTGTTGTGAGCAGCAGAAAGGTGTGGGAGCAAGGTCCCAAATTGCTCCTGGTTGTCTTGCAATGTCTCTCCCACTCTCTGTAGCTCTGGGATTCTTTGGTTCTTGGCAACCTTTGAGTTTCTCGTGGCCTCGCTGTGCACCTCGCAGGGTCTGGTGTGTGCTGGCAGGGCTTGCTGTGTGCAAGGGAGCATCACAGTGACCCCCCCAATGTCCCCATGTCACTCAGCTCACACAGAATCCCAGAACTGTCCAGATTGGAAAAGCCCTTTAAGCTCATGGAGTCCAACCATGAACCCAACACTGACAAGTTGGGACTAACCCATGTCCCTCAGCACTGTGTCTACACGACTCTTCAATCCCTCCAGGGATGGGGACTCCACCACTGCCCTGGGCAACCCCTTCCAATGCCTCAGAACCCTTGCAGCAAAGAAATTCTTCCTCACATCCAATCTAATCCTGGTCCTGGCATCGCTGGGACATCGTTGCTTTGCAGCTCAGCGCTCTGCTCTCACTCTGGGGTCCTGGGCATCCCCCGTGACCCCCTCCCCGCTGTGCCATGGGCCTGGCCCTGCATCTCCTGTCCATCACAGGGACAGTCCCCATCACCCCGCTGGCTGTGGGATCTCATGGATCAGGAGTGTTTCCCGAGGTGTAGCCGTCCTTCCCCCACACCCAGCTTTGCTCTGGAGCGTGCACAGCGGTGCCCATGCGCGCGCTTGTGGTCCAGGCTGCGATCCAGCACCGGGGAGAAACTGAAAACATGTAACCACACTTTTCCTCCTCTTTTACAAAACCTCAGGTTTGGTTTTTCTTTTTCTTTTTATTTTTTTTATTTATTTTTTTTTTAAAGTTTGGGATTAGTTCAATTTTGGGTAAAGCTTCCGGTTGTTTGTGTTTTACCTGAAATGCAGCTCCCCGTTCCCTGGAGCAACAGCTCTTTATTGGCTCTTGCAGATACTTGGCACTCTCAGCTCATGAAAGAAAAAGCTTTTTGTTTCCATATTTCAATATATTTATATAAATTTCACTGGTTTGAGGAGGGTATTTGAAGGTCAGAGGACTTTCAGAGGTTACAGTGCTGGCCAGGCCCTGGGAACAGCCATCCTGTGGGAACTCATTCCCACCTCACCCTTCCCAAATCTCTTTCTTTTTTATTTTACCAATGCTGGTGGCCATCACTAAATACCTTTTATTATTATTATTATTATTATTATT
>NW_010312368.1:0-1185 GCF_000700745.2 Antrostomus carolinensis
CCCTCCAGCCCCCTCCAGCCCAGCACCCCAAAATTACCAGAGCTGAGGGTGGCAAGTACAGGGGGTGCAGGTTTGTGGGGTCCAGGGATAGTGGGACAGCACAGTCCCATCATCCAGCCACAGTCACCACGCAGCCCAGGGGTGAGGATGAGCCACCCCCCTATTGTCCCCAGTGTCCCCAAGGTGAGTGCCAGGCTGGAAGGTCGTGCCTGGTTCCCCACTTACATTCCTCCGATGGAGACGGTGGCACACGTGCGCTCGGAGAAGGCGGGCACGGTCTCGGTGGCACTGCTGGCCGGTCGGATGTAGTCCACTGTCACGTTCACCTAGACAAGATAGATGGACACGGGGTCAAAACCATCCAGTCCATGAGCTCCCCACACACCCCTGTCCTCCCCCTCTGCCCAAAAACCCCATGGTTGGTCAACCAGACCCTCCACCTCCCCGTGCCCAGGTAACGGAGCCCTTCACCAGCCGGCTGCTGGCACCGGCAGAAGGAACATCTGACACACCAGCACGTGAGCCAGGACCAGGGATGTTCAACCAGGGAGGACAAGCTGCCACCTCAGGTTCCTGGCACGGGGCTGGGGTACCACAGCTCCTGCCAGGCAGGCTGGTGAGTTCCCCACGTGCCAGCGAGCTCCCTGCGTGCTGGTGAGCTACGTTAGCGAGCCCAAGCGTGCAGCCAGCATCTCATTGTGGTCTCTGGTAGGAGAACTCGCCCGTGGCTGCAGGTAGATGAGAGCAGAGCTCCCTGCTAAGCTGGAGCTGTCAGTTGGCATCAGAGTTGGCAGCGAGATGCCAAAGCTGGTTTGTAAAACGCTTTGGTGAGGAAGGGAGAAGCTCCCCCAGGCACCCTGAGAACCCGGCCGTGCACCCAACGCGGTGCTGCGGTGTCCTGGTGTGAGCTGTGCCCGTGCCTCGGCCACCACTCGCCCCGTGTCACCCACCTGGCATTGAGCTGTGCCAGGGACAAGCACTGACATGGCTCCCATCTTCCCACAGGCAGGGAACCCTTGGGCACCACCCCACCAGCAGCTCTTGGTCACCGCACCCCCAATAGGTCTTGGTCATCACCCCCCAGCAGTTCTTGGTCACCACACCCCCAATAGATCTTGGCCATCACTCCTTCCCCAGCAGCTCTTGGTCATCACCTGCCCAGAAACTCTTGGCCATCACCCCCCA
>NW_010312368.1:1649-1943 GCF_000700745.2 Antrostomus carolinensis
TGGCAGGGTGGCTGGCACCAGGGTGGGATTCAGGGTGGTTGGCACCAGGGTGGGATTCAGGGTGGTTGGCATCAGGGTGGGATTTAGGGTGGTGGCCACTGGCGTGGGATTTGGGGTGGTTGGCATCAAGGTGGGATTTGGGGTGGTTGACACCATGGTAGGATGTGGGGTGACCAGCATCACGGTAGGATACAGGATGACTGGCACTGGGGTGGAATTTGGGGTGGCTGGTACTGGGGTGGGATGTGGAGTGGTTGGCACTGGGGTGGGATTCAGGGTGGTTGGCATCAGGGT
>NW_010312369.1:0-4655 GCF_000700745.2 Antrostomus carolinensis
TTTGAGGTGGATCCCATCATCTCCCATCCATAAATATCTCCAGGTTTGGGGTTTTTCTTCCTACAATTTCTTGGGTCATAAAAACCTTCATTATTGCCCTTGTAACCTACATTTTGTGGTGGCACTGGTGCAGGAGAAGACCTAAACAAGGGGAAGAGGGAAAGGAGGGGCAGATCTTTGTGTCTGAGGTCTTCAAGGTCATTCCTTCTATCAGCAGACACAAAATGGGGGGAAATCTATAAAAATACACTGATTTTTTTAAAAATAAATCATAGTTTCTAAGTGATGATCAATGTGGGAAACACCACAGAGGAGAAACCACCCTTCCACCACGCTGGACATCACCCTTGGTGACTTTGAAGCTTGATCAAGTTGGTTTTGGTTATAATTAACAATTGTGGTGAGGAAGGTGCTTGTTGAGTCATGAAAAAAGCTGGTGAGAAGATCCAAACCCCACCCAATGATGTATTGAAAGCAATCAGGTGACCACTGGGATGATTTTGTGCTCTGATGATGACCAAGATGGGTGGTGACACCTCTAGGAAGGTGACTATGCTTGGATAATCCATGTGTTGTGTGATGGTAGATGTCTCATCTTGCCCAGGAACTGAAGATATTTTTCTCCTACAGCTGAAAAAATAATGAAATCTGGTTTTTTTTTTCAACCCCCAAAATTTGTATCTTGGATTAAAAATCCAAGTTGGAGACGTTGATCTGCTGAGGTGACACCAACGAGCATGTCCTTGGCAGGGACACTCCAGGCAGCACATTCCTCTCCTGAAATAGAGTTGATATTTTCCCTCTGTCCTCTGTGTGACCCGACTCTGAGCTCACACAGCTCCAGGGTGGTTGGAGAAGAGTCCTACAGACTCAACCACCTCTTAAAAGAAGGAAGATCTCCCCCAAAAAAAGAAAGATCTCCCCCAAAAAAGAGGATTTTGCTGCTGTCTGATGGGTAAGTGTCACTTTGGAGATGGTTGGGGACATCTTGACAAGGAGAACCGGTGGCATCGTGACCACTGAGATATTTTTTTCCAAGTTTAAAGATGAAGGGTTGTTAAATTTGGGGGGGGGTGTTGGGGTCTGTCCATGGTGGTCCCACCTGTCATGGGGTTGGGTTGGGTTGGGTTGGGTTGGGTTGGTGACCCTACTTCAGAAATGCTTCCAGGTTCTGCATCTGCTACGTGGATGGATTCAAATTAACTCTCAATAAAGAGAAAGCAGCAAGAAGACACCAAAAGTGCTTCCCAACGCCGTTTCTGAGCAGGTGGACATCATCAGAGGGTTCCTCCATCACCAACTTCACCATAAGGCTTTGGTTTGGGTTTGGAAGGGTGAGGAACAAAGTTGGGGGGGACACCAGGTCATGTCCCATCAAGGGTATGGGTTAGAACCTGGAGTTTTGGGGATGAAATACCAGTTCCTGGTGGGTAGGAAGGTTGGTTGCTTCTCCTTTGGCCATCCCAGGAGTGGAGACACCAACCTGAGATGTCAAAGCTCGTGGTGGAGCTCTGGTGTCTACGTTCTCGTACGTAGAAATGAGCTTCAGTGCCCTGGAGATGGACATTAAAGTCCAAAGCTTGTTAGAGAGTGACTCATCCCTTCCTGAAATTAACATCCAAAGGAGGTGAGAACTTCTCTCTGATGTTCCTCCTTCCTCCACCCATCTTGACATCTTTGATGTGTTCACCTCACTGCAGGAACAAGAGAAGCTGGAGAAGCTGCTGCCATGGCCTCTGCTTCATCTAGAGCAAAGAAAGATGTAGAAGAAAGTACCCACCACACCATCCTGCACCATTGGCCAGATCCTGGTCACCTGGGTTGTGACCCCACCATCTGCAGAGGTGGCACAGCCCGATCCTGGTCGGAACGAGGAAGATCTGGAGATGTTGAGGTGTTTGGTCACCAAAATTGGCTCAGGAAAGGAAAATTCCAACCAAAAGAGCATTTGGAGCATTTAGTGGAGAAGCTGAAGCTCTTGTGTCTGGATGGAGGCAAGGAGGAGAAGGAACATCTCTGCTCATGGTGCAAGAGAATGGTCACCTTCAAGGGTGGTGCAAGAACATCCAGCTGTGATGGACCAAGAGCTCATGGAGGTCCTGTAGAAGAACCCACCCAGGAGGACAGGGTGAGCTCCATGACCTCATGGTTTCTTTGAGGTTCTCAAGATCACAAACTCCAAGTGTCCCATCATTCCCCACCCCACCTCTAGACACCCTTCCAAACCATCTTTTATCTTCTTCTAGGAGCAGATACGTGGTGACCTGGAGAAGCTCCAGAAACAAAAGGAAGAGCTTTTGGAATTGAAAAGAAGTGGAGAGAGGAGATGCCAAGAGTATTTGGTAAGGAGCCATCACCTAGAAGAAATGGAGATGTTGGACCAACGTGGTCCATGTTGTCATTGTCTTTCCACGTCCCACAGACACAGACCGAGGTCCAGAGGCAGAAGATCGTGTCTGAGTTTCGAGAGCTGCGCCGGTTTCTGAAGGATCAAGAACTTCTCCTCCTGGTTCAACTGGGAGAGTTGGACAGAGAGATGATGAAGAAGCAGGAGGAAGAGGAGACCAAGATGTCTGGGGAGATTTCACTCCTTGACATCCTGATCTGTGAGATGGAGAAGAAGGTTGAGGAACCTACGAGTGGATTCCTGCAGGTCAGATGTTCTACTGGGCAAGATGCTTCCATCTTGGGTCTGATGTCACCTTGGCTGGATTCTTCTTTCACTTTTGGGATGGGAAGACCAAAATTTGGGGGCTTTTCTTTCTTCTTCTGTTCCAGGATGTCCAGAGAGCTGTGGACAGGTACGTGCTCTTCCACCACCCACATCTCAACGGTGGAGGAAGGTTCACAGGCAACATCCTCACGGTTTCTGGGACAGAGATGGAAGTTTTGGTAGCTCAGACAGGGTTTGAAGTGAGGTGTGGAGATAAGAAGTTGCCCCTGAACCTCAGTGTGGGGACACCATGAGAGGAAGCACCCTAATTCTGGAGGTCCTCTTGGCCACCAGGGCAATGGGGAACCAAGTGTCCTCCTGGGCTGAGCTAGTTGGCATCTCCAAGCCTGGATCAGAAGGACATTTTGGGGACAACCAGCTCATCCATCATCCCAGTGGTGCCAAGGGAGGAGGGATGGTCCCAACATCTCACGCCATCGTGACGAGTCCCGTATCTTAAGAGGAACCATTTGCATCCAGGTGGGATGTGGGCAGTGCCTGGAGGACAACAAAGACCTTCTCAGACCTCGAGAAGAGGCTCCACGTCATTTCTCAACAGAACAATGTCCTCAGAGAGACCCTGAGGAGATTTCAAGGTACTGTGGAGCATGATGAGGTCGGTTGGTGGGGTCTCTCTCCACCATGATGGGTGGGGACAGCTCTGCCTGCTGCTGGTTTTCCTGGTTTTCCAGGAAAAACACAACTGGGCCAAGAGTGAGTGGAGTTACCAGCTGGAGAACGTGATGTCCAACCTTTGTCCTTCCTCCTCTAGATGTTTTACCATCTGAACTGGAGAAAGAGCAAGGACCATCTCTAGGAGGAGATGGACCAGGTGAGATGTTTTTTTGGAGGAGCAGCTACAAGGGAAGGTTCCAGCAAAGTCATTTTTTAGCCAAAATAGCACTTAAAATGGGTGGGAAATGATGAGTTGAGGTCAATTGAAGAACCTCATCTTGAGGTTCAAGAACCTCATCTTGAAGATACAAAGGAGCTCTTGCCCACTCCCCCAGCATGAAGACATGGAGATGTTTCTGCTCCCAAGCTCAGGACGTTGGCAGATCATAGAATGGGTTGGGTTGGGTTGGGTTGGGTTGGGTTGGGTTGGAAAGAACCTTCAAGATCATTTAGTTCAACCCCCACCTTGAGATGATCTTCTACTGGACCAGGTTGCTCAAAGCATCATCCAACCTGGGCTTCAACACTTCCAGGGAGGAGCAACCACAGCTTCTCTGGTCAACCTGGTTCAGTGTCCTCACACACTGAGGATGGGGCTTGTCCCACCTGGACCAGGGCTTTATTGGAGGGGGTGGGTGATGTCCTCCTCCAACACCATGTTCTTCTCCATCCTTGACAGCATTTGTGACTCTGGACCCTGCCACCTCCAACCCTCAACTCATCCTGTCCCGGGACCGGCGAGGGGTGAGATGGACAGATGAAGAACAAGATCTACCCACCACCCCTCAACGATTCGATGTCTCCTGCTGCGTGATGGGCTACCAAGGCTTCACCACGGGGAGACACTGGTGGGAGGTGGAGGTGGCCAAAAGCAGGACCTGGGCGGTGGGGGTGGCCCGATGCTCCGTGTCCAGGAAGGGTTGGGTTGAGTCTCAACCAGAGAAGGGGATCTGGGTGGTGGGACGGTGTGGGAACCAATATCGCGCCTTCACTTCCCCCATCACCACAGTGGAGAAACTGGGAGGGTGGGGGTGACACTGGACTATGATGGGGGACAAGTGACATTTCACTTCTCCAAGCAGGAGCCCCCCATCTTTACCTTCCACAAGGTCTCGTTTGGTGGAGAAACCATCTTCCCTTTCTTCTGGGTGGGGAGATGGTCCCACCTCCACCTCTACCCATGAGGGTTTGTTTTTCCCCCTCTCCACATCTTCTGGGCATCAGGTGGTGGGACCATGTCCCAGAGGTGACATCACAACTCCCCCCT
>NW_010312370.1:0-1650 GCF_000700745.2 Antrostomus carolinensis
ATTATTATTATTTCACCCGCAAGTTACTAAGTTTGTGCTTTTCCCTTTGCTTTGGGAGGGGGGGGCGGGTGTTAAAGCGAGAAACTGCACCTAATTTTAATTTACCTGAGTGAATACCTGAGAGATCTGTTAGAGAATGATTTAGAAATCAAGAGAAAAAAGGTGTGTTGTTGCTGTTGAGGAAAGCGTTGGCATCATTAACTAGCGCGGGTGGCATTAAGTACAACGTCATGTGAGCAGATGTTTGATATAATTAATTTAGCCAGGGAGGGAGGAAAGAAAAAAAAAATCGAGTTAAAAAAAATCGAGTTGCTCAGATTGATTTTTTTTTTTTTTTTAATGCACTTTCCCCCCTCTGTAACTTTTTTTTTTTGGCGAGGAAAGTGCAGCCCTTTTCCTCAGCCACCCCAAAACTGAGTCTTTTTTTAATAAAATTTAATATAATGCGACGATCTCGTCACGCGAGACGTTTATTTGGATTTAAAAGTTAAATGTGCCGAGGTGAAAAGTCAGCTTGTTCTCCTCTAGTCCAGATTCACCTCTCAGCCCCCCATCTCCATAATTCAAACTCTGTGCTCCAGGGGTCACCCAAAGCCGTCCCTTTCCCTGAGCTCAGCTTCTGGTTCTTCCTCAAACCTCTGTCATACCTTGTAAATAACATAATTACAAGCAGTTCCTTATTAAATTATTTAACCTGTCTCGGCCAACTTTTCCGATGATAACTACGTGTTATCAGCATCGCGCTGCAGCAATTAAAGACAGAAAGCGTTAAATTAAATCAACTTTTTATTATTATTTTTTCGGAGAGATATTTAATGATTTTTTAATTTTTTTTTTTTTTTGAGGGGGGGTGGGGTGGAAGGTGAAAATAGAGAATAATTTACAATGTTCTGGAAATTAGATACCAGAGATGGAAATTAAAACCATTCCACCAATCTGCCGGGTTTTAACACCCCTGCCCGGCTGGAATATTTTTATTAACTTTGTGATCCCCGAGCAAGGGGCAGGTGGGACCTTCCCCCGGGAGCGGAGCAGTTCCGCACCCCGCGCAGCCAACCGCACTCCCCGCCCGTAAAAACTTTCTACTTTTGCCTAAAATCGAGTTGGATTTAAATGGCAGCAGCAGTAAAAGGCTGTGATTTCCTCCCGGAGAACAGCAGAGCTGGCAGGCGGGGTACGATTCCCCTGACAAAGCCGAAGGCGTTGGACCCTGCCATAATTAACCGATGGAAATAAATCGGGTTTCAATCAATTGAAATAAATGTGGGTTTATTTCCTTTGTACAGAGCAGCTAAAATATTTTCGGAAATCACTAGAGTAGTTTAATTAAGAGGCTTACGAAGCTCTTAAGTTTCTTTCCCGATGAATAAAAAAGAGGAGAGGGGATGGTTGAAATACACTTTGATTTTAAATACACTCTGATTTAAGCTCCGTACCTTTTTTGCAGTAGAAAGTGCTGAAAATAAAGGTTTTTAATCTCTCCTCACTGACGGGAGAGAAAAAAAAAAAAATAGCCCAGTAACTGATCAAAGAGTCAATGGCGCTGAACCGACAGTTTATGGATTTCTGTTTGTGCGACAAAATAAAAAATAAATCACTTATAAATACGCGGTTTCATCAGAGGAAAAGTAACAATCCCCAGAAGTTACG
>NW_010312371.1:0-272 GCF_000700745.2 Antrostomus carolinensis
AACCCCCCCCAGCCCTGCCTGTCACCTTCACCACGAGCAGCCATCCTCGTCTGCATGAGCAAATACTGCTTCACACGGGGGGAAACTGAGGCAGCAGGCGAGCAAGACCAGCGTGTTTCTGCAGCATTAGTTATTGATGGAGCACTGGGGTGACCTGGTAGTGTGGGTGGGGAGGTCCAAGTGCCTCACGTAAGGAATGAGGTGGCTCAAGGTGATCTCCTCACCTGCTGCAGTGGAGGAGAAGTGCTGATGGAGAAACCAAGCGGCACCAG
>NW_010312371.1:410-634 GCF_000700745.2 Antrostomus carolinensis
AGACTGGGGAAAGAAACATCAGCGGGCTCCAAGTGGGCAAAAGGCTGCGGAGAGAGGGGGGAGCGATCCTGCCCCTCGGGGTGGGGGAAGGAGAACGTGGGTGTGAACTGCAGCCAAGAGATATTTGGGATCGATCCCGGGAGAAACGCTGCGGGAGGAGGGAAGCAGGGGGAGATGCGGGGACTGCCTCCAGCCTGGGCTCTGTAGGGTTGGGGTTGGGGTTG
>NW_010312372.1:0-4030 GCF_000700745.2 Antrostomus carolinensis
CTGTTCCAGCTGCTGAACAGAACCAGCCCTGACCCAGCTCACACCAGGACAAGATGTGAAACTTCTGTGCAGCTTGGGAGCAGAGAATGGTGCTGTGGCAGTGATAGAGCAAAACGTGGAGCAATGAGGACAGCTGGTAACGGGCAGGGCCTTGGGCTTCTGCCTAAACAGCACGACTGAAAGGCCAAGTCCTTACTGTGAGTGGAGATAACGTGGACTTCCAGGGAGTTAATCAAAATCTCTGCTGTGGGTAGCAGAGTTCAAAGTGCCAACTTTGGCCTGCAAAGGTGATACAGAATAGGGAATTATATAAGTAATTCTATTATAAAAATATAGAGAATAGTTTTAAGCTTAAATTGGGCCAAATTTTAACAAAGGGGCTTTGAAAACCAAAGGGAGGTATTAGATTTTTTTTTTCCCCCTGCAGTTCTTCAGGGTGCAGTCTTTTAATTGCAGCCTTAATAAACTCCATCCTCTAAAAATCAAAGCTGGGATTATGATGTGTTCCTGTGACTTTCCAAGGAAGGACCTAAGAACTACAGGGCTCCCAGTAAAGCAGAAAAAACTGATGTAGAGTCATGTTTGTTATCACTAAAGCAGGCACGTGGTGTAGCACACATCTCACATTGTGCAGGTTTGGGGCTTACAGACTTATTTATGAAGCAGACTTGCTTTTGTAATTTTATTATAGTTTATTCAATTGTAGAAACGACTGCTCCTGCAAGTGCCCTTTATTTTATCCAGACCACAGCTCTCCCGTGCCACCGTGGAGATGTAAGGGGATTGTAAACCTCCAGGCTTCCAGCAGTGTCCAAGTTCACAACACTCTGCAGTAGCTGCCACGATTTCCTAAGGATCGGTAACAAATTGCCACTGGTGTGAGATGTCTGCTGGAGAGAGATGGATTCAGCTGTGGGCTCTGCAGAAACCTTGGCAATCCATTTTGTGTCTGCCTTTCCAGGGATTTAAACACGAGAGGGAATGTGGGGATGAGACAAAGATAAACTTCTTAGAGCTTGGGCTATTTCTACTCATTATAATGTTGAGCATTTCCCAAGTTGTTTTTCAAAGGGCTGGAGTAATTGCTCCTCAAAGATTGAAATATTATTTGCATTTTTTTTCAGTTTTAGAAATTATAATACAAATGACTATGCATATATATAGTCGTTGCCTAGAAAAAGGTGACGTCTGAAAGATCTTTCTTACAAAGTCTGTTTTGAGGGAGACTTTTAAAATCTAATAGGTGCGTGATGTGTTTGCCTTTTAAAGCATTTTTACACCAAATAGTGATGCAGCAAACCTTGGCTCTCCTCTGCTCGTGATTTTGAGGAGTTGCATTCCACATTGGTATTCATCAAAACCAAATGGGAAGCTATTGTAGAACTAATGGTGAACAATTTATATTGGGACAAAACGTGTCTGTGCTGATAGAGACTCAAGTTTATGCCCTTAACAGTTGGAGGAGACTGCGGGACTTCTTGGGAAGGAGACAAGTAATTGGATAAAATAATCAAAGAATCAAATATCTCCTTGGTTTTTAACTCAGGTGGAAAGACAAAAACCATTTTTTAATTAAGTCACTCAATTTTGTTAGCTGAAGTCAATACAGCCTGAAAAGTTAAGTTTTTAAAGCAGCTGGAAACAAGGAGAAGGAGCTAGTTGAGGTCTGTACCACATCCCTACTCCTCCTTGTACTGACGGTGAAGTGTAGAGGAAGATTTGGCAGCTGCTTTTATCACTTTGCACGCACACACTCCGTCGCCTCTCCACTTTTTTTAGTTGGATCTTTATGATTTTTTTCATTAGAAAACATCTTTACCTTTTAAGAGCGAGGCAGGGAGAAGTTACCCACGACCTTTGCGTTCCAGCTCTGGCAAATGTCAAATAAAGAACATCAGTCAGAAATGGACTTGAGCAAAGTGGTTGCTCAGTGGAGTGCTGTGAGGACAAGCAAGGGGCTCCCCGTGTCCTCAGGGGCATCTTCATGTGTCCTGCTGCCACCTCGTCACCCTGTCATGGGTTTGTGCCCTGCTCTCAGAGGCTTAACCATGCAGGTAATAGGAGCTAATTCAGGTTTTCCTGTGAATTAATTCTTAAGGTGGCTCTTAATCATGAACTAATTTATGGTGAACCACTGGTGGCAGCTGTAACATGGAGAAATAATATTAATGGAAATTTCTTGAAGTGGAAATGATTTTTTTTTTTTTTCATTAAGCATTTGCCAACAAGGGAAAATGGGAAAAATTGACCTTGGTGATTATCAGCCTGGGGATGTTTCCCTTGGGACAGAGCTGACCCCCAGGCTGAGAGGCTCGTTCCTAGCTCAGGCAATTAGATGCAGGCTGGTCTTGATCCTCCTGTTTAAGAAAATATGTATTTTCAGATTTGCATAAATTGCTGCTCTGCTTTTATCTTGTGATTCATGTGCTGTGTCGCTGGCTGGTAGATTCCCTCTGCTGTTGGGAATAAAGGGCGTTGAGATGGGTCATTCCCCAGGACCTTCTGCTGGTTCCAGCCCTGTGTCCCTGACCTGTCCAAGTCCCCTGAAGGCAGCACTGGTGAAAGGTGATTTCTGTGGCAAATAAACATTTCCTGAAACATTTTTGTGAATTTTATCTGAATATCTCTTGAAAATCACCTGGTCTGGCTTGACAGTCATGACAGCTGCTGGTATAGAAACCAGATGAAAGACATAAGCTTCCAGGGTGCTTTGAAGTCTACAACAGTTATAGGTGTTGCTTCTGTGGAGCTATTTAGATCTGATTTGAAGTCCCTTGCTTTCATAAACAATCTTTGCCTCAGATGTGAATCTCAGATTTCCTTTTTCACCCGCAGCACGCTATATATAAACATCAGAGCTGAAGGCACCAAGCCACTAGACAGGTCTCCTCAGTGGCGTGTGCTGTTCCTGACTCACGCTCAGAGCAAAATATTAATTTTTATTTCCCAGTTTTCCCAGTATACCTGGCTCAGCTGATCCCTGTCTTGTTACATAAACCGGCAGTTGAAAAACAAGTGCTTGGAATACTTTGACTTTTGGACAGGCTGAAGGAGTTACTACTGTTCAACCTGGAGAAGAGGAGGCTCTGGGGAGACCTTCTAGTGGCCTCCCAGTACCTGAAGGGGCTCCAGGAAGGTGGGGAGGGACTTTGGCCAAGGGCAGGGAGTGAGAGAACAAGGGGTGATGGCTTGAAACTGGAAGAGGGGAGATGGAGCTGAGATGTGAGGAAGAAATTGTTTGGTGTGAGGGTGGTGAGACAGTGTCCCAGGTTGGGCAGAGAAGCTGTGGCTGCTCCTCCCTGGAAGTGTTCAAGGCCAGGCTGGATGAGGCTTTGAGCAGCCTGGTCTAGTGGAAGGTGTCCCTGCTGCTGGCAGGGGGGTTGGGACTGGAGGAGCTTTAAGGTCCCTTCCCACCCAAACCAACCTGGGATTACAGAGGCAGCATGTGGAGAAACTCCTAGTCACAAGAATGTTTTGAAGCCAGTTCAGGTGTTTCCCTCTGAAGAATTATCTCTTATTCATTAAGGTTCATTGATTTTTTTTTTTTTTTTATGTTGTTGGCTTTGTTTTGTTTGAAACTATTGCTTGGAATCACTTTATTCCTTTTGATAAAGTACACTTTGAGAACATGATCTGATTATCATCTTCCAGGATGCATATTTAAATACACGACTTTCCAAAGCTGTGGTTAGACTTTAACTGTGTTCAAAAAGCAGTAGAAGAAAGGAAGTGGCGTCCAGGTAACGCATCTTTTCAAATGCTTCCAAGTGGTTTCAAAATGTATGTAAAATGGGGCTTAAAAAGGAAAAGAAAGAGGAAGCATAGTCTGTTTTTAAAGTGTTGTACTGGGTTTAGAGGATGTAGGCTGACTCCAGCTCTGTGGTAGGCTTTCTACTTTAGCTTTGGTAGGTTAATGGAACAGAGAGCTGGAAAGCTGCCAAACTGTTCTTCCATCGGGAAGGTTGGGTGTGTTGGAACTGGAGAGACACTGTACTGATCACAGCAAGAATGCTGTCTCTGGTTTGAAAGA
>NW_010312372.1:4051-4793 GCF_000700745.2 Antrostomus carolinensis
GTGTGCTCTTACACGGGCCTCGGACTCAAAAATCTGGCGGCTGGGCATTTGCTGAGAAGGTCCCAGGTGAAATCCTCTTCTGTTTGATTTCAACCAAAGGTTTGAACCTGTTTGGGAGGTAACACCTGAATGAGGGAGGTCTTAGCTGTTCTGGGCAGGGGTAACATTAATGTCCCTTTCCCCTCTCAAAGGGTCTTTGTTTCACTTTGCTGCAGCATGGGAAGGATTTTGAGATATCAGACTCCTTCATAGCAGGACAAGCAATTTTAATCTTGAGCTTTGTGAACTAACATCTCAGAGCTTCTATACCAAATCTGTAAAATGAAAGGAGAAGGACTATTTTGTTGTGTTTTCTCAGTCACTGCCTGTGTTTGGACTTTAAGCTCTTTGGGACAGCTGTGTCTGCATGTACAGTATCTGTTGTAACACCGTGCTGGTTGGTTCTTGTCCTCTGATTGCGTTATGGAGAATCAACATCAAATATTTGTCAGATTTTGTCCTTTCAGAAAAACATTTCTAGTGAGTTGATGTTCTAATGCCAAAACTATTTCTCTCTCTAACACAAAATAGCGATTTGTGGTTATACAGGAATCTCTTGGGGGTTTACATTTTATGTGTTACGTTGTGAATATGTCCAGAGCTTTGTAAAGCGTGGCTGCAACGCGGCGCTCGTGCCCAAAAACTGACTCACGGTGGAGCAGGTCCCCGCTGCCGTTACTTAGAATCATCAAATCCCAGAATG
>NW_010312373.1:0-1196 GCF_000700745.2 Antrostomus carolinensis
TGTCCAGGTCTCTCTGGATGGCAGCACAGCAGGTTTATGTCCCACCAAACCCAACCCCAAGGGATGTCACCCCCAGGAAGCCCCAACCATCCATCATTTCATCCTCACACCCAGATTTTCAACAATTTTTAACCCCATGGGGTGTTTTTCCCCCCGTTTTGGATCTCAAATCTTAAAGATGAGCACTTGTGCCGTGCTGCTGTGTCCTGGTGCCTCGAGGGGGGTGACAAACGGGGACATTTTGGGCTCGGTGTGGTTACATAAGCCCTGTTTGTGGCACGAGCTGTAAGTGGAGTCACCACCAGCCTGATTTTCCCAACCAGCACTAAATGAGTCGGGATTATTTACTCCAGAGGAGACTGATGTCAGCAGAGATGTGCTAATGGCTCCTGCTTAAAACAGGGTCCAGCTGTCACCGTTGGGCTTTGATCTGCTCAACCCTGGGCTTTCCCTCCCTGGGGGGGGATCTCAGGGGAGCTCAGGTGGGTGCTGAGCTCAGCGTGGGGTTTTACCAAGGAGCTTTCCACGCTCCCTCATCCCGGGCATCCTCATGCCCTTTGCCGAGGGGATACGTTGAGACACGGGAAATAATCTCACCATCCAGCTCTCACTCTCCATCCTCACACCTTTTCTCTCTCCAGAGCTGGAATTTACCACCAAAAAGAAACCAAAGAAGCTCCTGAGATCCTTGGAAGCCTACGTGAACCGTAGCCCCAACGCCGACGGCTGCCAGCAAACGTCCCCTCCCGCCACCACCGGCGAGGACATCCGCTTCACCGGGGTTTGTGACCTGCAGGTTGAGCTGGAAGGAGAATCCCGACTGATCTGACAGGGAAGGAAGGAGGGAGAGGTGCTGTGGGGAGCTCTGTGCCGCTCCCTGAGGCTGCCTGGCCGCTGCTGTCACCTCCAGTCAGGGAATTCGGGAAGAGCCGGGCGGGATGAGGTGGCAGAGGCAGCGCCGCGGCGGTGACACAGTGGGAGAAGGGTCTGGAGTGGAGCTGAGGACAGTCAGGAGCCTGCGGTGCCCTGAGGGTGGATTTTTCCCTGAAATCCCTGGAAAAATTGGTCTAATCCTTCCCTCCCCTCACCCCACACGGGTCCTGGCATCGGCGTCGCTCGGTGCTGCGGCAGCCAAGGAGGAAACGGTGGCAGAGCAAGTGGATTCCACGAGCCACCAGCCTCAGGTTGGGACAGTC
>NW_010312374.1:0-233 GCF_000700745.2 Antrostomus carolinensis
TGGCTTTGGGGTTAATTTTTAACATTTTTTTTCAGCATGTCATATATGGCAACTTTGTGCCTCGGTGACCTCATGTCTGGCTGCAGCCCAAGGGAACCGGGTTGGGACGCGAGGCGGCAGCAAGTCCCTTGGACTCAGGGTGTGTGGTGGGGACATCGACAAGTGCACGACCGGGGACCCAGGGGACAAATCCAGCCCCGTGTGCTGAGGTTTTCCTGGAGGAACTGGGATAA
>NW_010312374.1:309-1889 GCF_000700745.2 Antrostomus carolinensis
ACATCCCAGAGTCTGCTCCCTCCTTACAGGGCCAGGGATGACACCAGGTTCCTTCTGGTGGTGGTGGGACCTTGCAGCTCTTGGTCCTTATCGCTGCCTTAATGTCCCTGCCCTGAGACAGCTCAGGATCCTGCAACACAGGAGGCAGCCTGGGCACCTCGTGCCTCAGTTTCCCCATCTGCAACCTGAGTCCCCGTAGCTCTGGGAGGTGACTCCAGTGCACATCTCCTGCCACCCCCTGCCCCAAGTGCTCAGGGAGTGTCCCCGGTGCGGGACCGTTGCCCTTAAAAAGGCAGCCGGGAGTTTGGCAGCCGCTGGTTGGTCTCTGCGAGGGCCACGGGCCCGTGTGGCTCCGCTCGCCGCCTGCCAAGGCTGCATCCGCAGGGCCGGGGGGGGCTCTGGCCCCCCCCCCCAACCCCCACCCCACATTCAGGCAGGGACACCAGGAGACAGAGCCCCCTTCTAGTCTAGTGGAAGGTGTCCCTGCTGATGGGGGATTGGCACTGGATGATCTTTAAGGTCCCCTCCAACCCAAACCATTCTGGGATTCTCTGATTCTTCACCCCTTGGGGGTCCGGCCGTGTCCTGCCTCCAAAATCCTCCCGGGGAGCGTGGGGCTGGGCTCCGGACCCTCGAGTCCCGGCCCTGCTTGAGGTGAGGATTTGGGGGACAAAGGGCTGAAAATGGGGACAAAGAGAGGAACATCCCAGAGGAGCCAGGGAGATGCGGGGGAAGCGATGCCGGGAGGAAGCGATGCACCAACCCGCTGCCTCGCCAGTATCTTGGTGATGCCAAATTCCCATCCCGGCTCTGGGGTGTCCCCACGGCAGAGCCCCACCACCCACCCACCTCCACCCGGGTGGGGTTTCTCCACCTTCTCCCCACAAACCCAAGATGCTTCCACCTCCTTTTTGCCGAAACCGTCACTTATAAGGACTTGTGTCTCACTTGTTTATCGGAGCGGAGCATAAAAGGAACAGACTCACAAATGGGATGGTGCCTCCCAAGCATCCCAAGATACGTTTTTCTTACAATAATTAACCGTGCTGGGTCCTCCCATCAGTCCAAGGTCAATTTAATGAAATAAAACACCTTATATGGCCATATGGCCAACACACCATCACTGAGCCTATTTAGGGTCTTTGTTTAGAGAGGATCCGCCTCTGAGGTTTCACGGGCTCGTTGGTATTTATACCAAAGGCGCATCGGGACGGGGTCCCAGAGGAAAGGAGCTCTCGCCTCCGCGGTGAGTACTGCCCAGCCCTGCCTTCCCTTTCGCTCGCACGAGAGTGGGAGGGATAAAACACCCCGGGGGGGTTTTGGGGAGCCCCAGCGCTTTGGGGTGGCCATGGCTCGGTTCGCGTGGCACAGGGAAGGTGCCAACCCCGGCACAACCCCACAGCCGGGGGCTTCCATGGAGGCGAGGAGAGCTGGGCTGTGGCCAAAGCGGGTCGTGCTCTTCCAGAAAGCCCCGTGATTTGGGGTTTATTTTTGATTTGGGGCTCCTGCGAGGTGTTCACCGGCCTCCCCCCGGATCTGGGAGCGCATCTGCTGGCGGAGGGGGCACCTCTTGGGAAGGG
>NW_010312375.1:0-718 GCF_000700745.2 Antrostomus carolinensis
TGACTGTAAAAGGCACTTCCTCCACCTGACCAAGTGGCCTGTAGCAAACACCCACTACTATGTCACCCATGTTAGTCTGACCTTTAATCCTTACCCATACGCACTCAACCCTCTCATCATTCACCCTGAGGAGCAGCTCCATCCATACCAGGTGTTCTCTTATGTAAAGAGCAACTCCACCACCTCACCTTCCTGGTCTGTCTCTCCTAAAAAGCTCACAGCCATTTATGGTAACGTTCCAGTTGTGCGATCTGTCCCACCCTGTTTCAGTAACTGCAGTAAGATCAAAGCCCTGTGTCTGCACACAGATCTCTAACTCTTCCTATATGTTTCCCGTGCTGCGTGCATTGGTGCACAGGCACTTCAGAGAGGAATTAGAGCATGCCAGTTTTACAGGAGGGGTGAATGAGGATTACCCACAGTTATAATTTTAAATATTTATGACAACAGATCTTTGGAATCTAAATGCCTTTTGAAGTTCTAACATAGACTTCAGAACCAGTCTTTTAAGTATTAAGTTTCTATTTTTCAGTAATCTGTGATGTCTAGGATGCACTGCTATATTGATATGCTTTACATATCATAAAGAGATATCATTCTGAGGAGAAGGACTTGGGGGTACTGGTGAACGAGAAGCTGAACATGAGCCAGCAATGTGCACTTGCAGCTCAGAGGGCTAACCGTATACTGGGCTGCATCAATAGAAGCATGGCCAGCA
>NW_010312376.1:0-1079 GCF_000700745.2 Antrostomus carolinensis
GGATGAAATCCCCATCAAAATACTGATCACCGTTATCAAACCTGTGCTTCTTTTTCCAGGGGGCAAAATCGCGGTGACTTTATTAGCTGAGTAGTTGTAATTCCCCGGTAGATAAAGCGGTCGGTCGGGGTTTGTAGGCGCCGAGCCCGATGGAGCGCTCACCGTAGCCTGCCCAGGGCTGCAGAGTAAGTGACCTGCTCGTTGTTAGGTGATCCTCCTCCCCCCCCTTCCCCTTCGCTCGCTCGCTCGCTGCCACGTTTTGTGGACTTGGGCTTTATTTGATTGATTCCGTGGGTTGGAGGGTAGTTTTGCGGGGACGGAAAACGCAGCGAGTATTTGGCTTCTTTTTGTTGTTCCCAGCTTCCTCCTCCCCCCGTCCCCGCCGAAGTTCCCCATCCCCTGCCTGAAACTCCTGCTCCGGTCCTCTGAGCCTCCTCTTTGTCTTGTTTATTAGAGCTGCCTTTCTTTTTGTCTCTTCCAATTTGCTTGTCATTTGCATGTCGCTAGTTCTCCTTTTTCACCCAAGCCGGGAAGGGCAGGGACTTTTTACTCTTATTCTTCTTATCCTTGCAATTACTTTTTCATTTCCAAGGGTAGGACGAGCTGCGAATTGTGGAAATGTATAGAAAATGGGATTTGAGTGGTAGGTAGCGAGCACATGAGAAGAGATCAAATGCAAGTCGCGGGATAAGAGCCTTGATCTGGGAAAAGATTAGGATTATTGGTACTTTCTGTTTGTTTGGTTGTTGTTTGGTTTTGGTTTTTGTTGTTGTTTTTTTTTCTTCGGGGGGGGGATTTAATTTTTTTTTCTTAGCCCTTGGCGGAGATCTTTCGTGGCTTTTTTGATTTTCTGTTTATCGGCTGATGATAAAAGTGAGCCGGAGCGCTTTGCCGTGTGTTTAAACGGAGTTAGAGTGCAGGAGGGAACGGTGCTGGGGGGCGTGTGGGCTGCGCGGAGGGGCCGCGCAGGTCTGTCTCTGGGGTCAGCGGCCCGGGATGGAGGGGGCAAGCAGGCACGGAAAATGCGGGGCCCGAGAGGAGCGGGCTGCCCGAGAGGAGCAGCCGGGGCACGGCTCCCC
>NW_010312377.1:0-6377 GCF_000700745.2 Antrostomus carolinensis
GAGGCCGCGGCCCGGAGGCTGAGGGGAAGGTGAGCAGGAGTCGCACGCACCTCGCTCCCAAACCCTGTTTTGACTTTTTGTCTCCAGAAAGCTATTCAGCAGAGAGGCTGACTGATTAATTGATTTTAATGAAGGGCTCCCTAGGCTCAAATTCGCAGACAGCTTTATTTAAAATTAAAAAGGGAAAAAAAAAAAGTGAAAGATTGCTTGTCAGGAAGGTTCTTTTTTTTTTTTTTTACTTCTGTTTTATAATAATCTTTCTTTTTTCCATATTTATAGGGTTCTACAATATTATTAATGATTTTTGAGCCAAAGTATAGCTAAAAAAAGCTTCAAAATCTGCATAAAGCTCTCTTAATTGTACAGACATAAGTGATTCCACTGATCCTGCTGGTGGGTAACAGTCCCAGGCTGTTCTCGCCTCTGTAGAATTAAGCGTATGCATAGGAATAAGCAGAGCCCTTGCCTGCTTTATTAACTGTGAAGCAGGTGGGGATGTTCCTAGTATTGCTGCAGGAGCCAAAGAACAGCAACGCCTGCAAGTGCAGTAGAATAGTTAGTGAACGGAAAGGTGAGGATTTGCCCGTTTGCTTAAAGCATGAAAAATCTTGGAGCTAGTTCCTGATGTTGTCTATACCAGAGAACCTGTCATTCATTGTGAGAAAACAGCCTGTATTTTGCAGGTTTTTTTAGTCATTTTCTTACACTTTCACATTATTTTTTTCTCATGTCTTGCCTTCATCCAATTGTATTTTTCTTGATGTATGAATCCACTCAGTTTATATTGAAGAAAACGAAGAAGCACAAACTCTACATTCCAAGAAAAAAAAACCATGTGAAGAAGCCTTCTGTTACTTCAACACCCAAAGCTGGAGTCTGTAAATGGAGTTTACGTAGCCATGACATGCTGAACCACAGAACTATAACAATATTGTACATCTTACACTTTTAAAAGGTCACATGAACACATGATAGCCCACAGTATGTTTTCAGGGTTGACTGTGGTCAACCTGTAGGGTAGAGGGTTGGGGAACTGCTGCTGTTAGGCATTTCATGAAAATGTGTAATTCTTTTGAATAATACAAAGGATTCTAGTATTGGACATGTGTCATTTGATCCACTTGTTTCAAGCATAGCTACTTCACAGGTTACTATTCTAATCTTTCCACTTTCTTTCTGATGTTATTGAAGGAACGAACTTGCTCACAACAAGTTGACTCAGTGAAGGAAGAGTTGTTCCTGCTTAAGACCATGATCCTGGAAACTCGTGTCACACAAGCTGCTATCGTGAATAATGCTACAAAATCAAGTGCCTGTGTGGATCGAGTTATAAAGCAATAAATAGTGGGTGGAGAAGAGAAGTAAGATGGTAAGATAAGCATCTTCCCTACTAAGTTGCAGTTTTGAAGACTTAACTTGTACAGTCAGACAAATAGGCCTTTTTCAGCCTATAGTGGTTTGGGTAAGTGTGAATCCTCAGCACTCTTAACAATATCAGAACCATAGATTTTACTTCTTTTTTTTTTTTTGCATATGAGTAGGCACTGTCAATCACAAGCATAATTCAAATGAAATTTCTAAGGCAGGAAAACAAGTTTAATCAGAATGAGTATTAAATGTAAGAATTTGATGTGGCTCGTGTGGCTGATCTGTCAAGGTCAACAGATGCGTAATTTAGTCCATTTGTTATGGAACAAAAATGTGATGGACATTGGTGTGGTATCAATAACTTAATAGCTATTAACAAGAACACTGGTCACTTGCAAAGAAATCAAAGTAGTTTTGTAGCTGTCAAGTAATAAACATTCATGGTTAACCACCTGCTAGTAATAGACAATGTAATGATTGCTTTCTGATGTGTAAACTCTGTTCAGCTAGCTGCAGGTCTCTTTTCATTCATTGTTTGCTAAATTCTCTGGATTTTTGAGACTTTTTGAGCTAGGGAGAGCACTTAGCTCTTGCAGTGGTTGAGAAGGGCTGGAAAGTCAGGAGTTATTTAATATCTCGTAGGGTAAGGATTCAGGTCAGTATCTTTTTATGAAATTATTCCTCCTAGTCTGTAGGGCTTGATTTTGTAGATACTCAGCTTTGATGGCTTCACTTCATTTTTATTTTTTTTTCCCTGTGATTTAAAGACTTGGAACAGTCTCCCTGTATGTTTTCTTTTCTTCTGTGGAGCCTGGAGGGGTTTCTTCCCAGCATAGTTAAGGGCCTTCTGCCCCTGGGTTTGATGTCAGGACAAGGGACCAGGCTCATGACAGACAGGCATGAACAAACCTGGTGAAGAATGCCCCAAACTTAACTCTTCTCATCCCGCATTCACCATTGTTGTCTTGTTCCCATCTGTGTATTACAAACAAAATACATTATGTCCTGATAATAATTTTTGTTTGTAGAAAGAATGTGTACTCTTCCCTATGTGCTTGGTGTTCTTTCCTCAAGTATCTGGGAGATGGAATAGTTTGATAAAACTTATCAGTAGTTACCCGATCCGATATATTTTAACATTCTTTATTATGAATGATTGTTTTCTTATTCATGCTTTACTAGCATGGAGAACTAGGGTATCCATATGACAAGCTGGCAAACTAAGAGAAAGTGCTCAGAAGTTGCCCCTGTCTTTTTTTTCTATGTGAGAAATAAATGGAAATTAGACCCGGGTGATTTGGCAAGCCAGGGCTAATTGTTGAGTAGATCCATTTGAGAGGTGATAATAGCTATCTTAAAGGATACTTCAAATAAATGGAGCTGAGAAAAAGCTCAAAGGGCTGGTAGGCCCTGTTTTATTTGTTTTTGACAAAGTTATTTGAAAGGCCCCTAAGACCCTTAGTTCAGCAATCATTTTGGCTTAGGCAGACTCTTAGGCACAACTGAGAGTAGGACTGTGTGTGACAAGACGGCTGTGCTGCTGTTCAGACCTCCATAGAAGACTGAGGGCGGATTAACTGTGTAGATTTCTAGATTGTCTGATTATCTGCTTATAAATGCGTACATTAGAACTGCATCTTTTCTTCACTAACTCCATATCTTTGTGCCTCATTTTATGTCTGTGTTGATAAAGTAAGGAATGTGTTTGATTTTAGTTAGTTTCTTCCTTAAACAGATGGGTTATGGTCTTGGATCCCTTATCTCAAATGGTCTGGCTCAGACCTTTTTTAATGACTTTTGACTGCTGGTCTTTCTAATAACCAATTGTTACTATCAACTTAGTAGTTATGTTGTGCTAATTAACTGCTGGGCCTTGTCTGAGGGTAGATTGCTACTTGCCACTCATACCGTTCTGGATACCCGAAAGCTGATTATTCTGTCCTAATGCTCTCTGGAAGGCTAGAGGTCTGAATTTGAAAAACCTGGTAGTTGCTGCCCTTGGTGCTTTGAGGGTGATAAGACATGTATTGAAGACACCACCCC
Organism: Antrostomus carolinensis; assembly: GCF_000700745.2. Lineage (NCBI taxonomy): Eukaryota > Metazoa > Chordata > Aves > Caprimulgiformes > Caprimulgidae > Antrostomus > Antrostomus carolinensis. Next base: position 3,412 of record NW_010312377.1, read on the forward strand.
TCTGCCAAACAGCAAGGAAAAGCTAATACTTCCTTCAGAGTCTTATTTAAGGCAGGTATAAGTACTTGTTTTCAGCTGCATTTGTAGTAGTGGAGCATTGCTGAGAAGGTTGTTAAGACTCTTGGACAAGGATAACGTGAATCAGTGAAACTTTTTAAAACTGCAGTCTTACTACAGTTCTGATGTGTACACTGTTGAAGTCATACTTGAAAATACCTACTTATGTTCATTCTAAAGAAAGAATAAGCCAAGGATAGTTGGATGTTACAAATAAATGGTTGGCAACACCTTCCCCTAAAACAATTATTGATTCATTTTTCAATAACAATTTTAACAATTTTATTTCTGCTTGCCTCCACATACTGGCCTTATCAGAAGCGTCTCACAATTTGGGAAGATTTCATTAACAGGGACATATCACTGCTGCAAAGTCATTATACAAGTAAAGCATATTTATGCAGTTTGTGTCATGAGAATCCTATTTTTAATTTATACTGCTGAATTAGTTTTCTCTTGGCAGTGCACTGTGTAGCTTCAGGGTGCAATGGAAAAACAAAATGTTAAGCTGGGAAAGCACTGTATTTCCCACTAGTTCCAGATGCCCCAAAACAATAGATAGAAATCCTGCTTAGTTGAACTTTCTGAGAGACTTCCACATTTTCAGAAGGACAAAGTCTCAGATAAACAGGAGATCAAAGCTGCCCCTGTATTTCCACTTACCTGTAACCTAGAAAAAAACGAGTTTTCTTGTCTTGTTTTGACTACTTCAGGAAATTTGGAGCTAATGTGATGTTACAGCATAAACCAGTGTTAGTCTGCCTTGGAATTATAAAATGCAAGCTATTTCAATGCTGTCTTGTAAGAACCTGCAATTACATAGGTATTGAATAACCTACTCTATTCTTACTATGGGTTATAGTGGAATACTTTACTAAAACCTTTTATGTTGGTTCACTCAGACAATTGGAGATAATTAACATCTACTTTTTGAAATAACTGGCTAGAAAAATAACACAATTTTCTAATTTTATCTCAAGGAAAGGTAAACTTGTTCTTTAATGAAGGTTATAATACAGAGTGAAGCTTCCAGTTTAATAGCTTTTACAGCATCTCAAAATTGCATAAGTCTCTAATTCTGAAATTTTTAGCTTTTCCACTTTCACTTCCTAAATTAAGTAGCCAACTTGTAACAGGATTTCATGGCATCTACTGACATAAGGATTCATGAAGTCAGTTTAAAAAGTCAAATTAATTCCAAAACGTATTGAGATTATAGTATAACTTTCACAAAAGTAAATCCTAAATTAGAACAAGCACTTCCTAGTTTTCTTTGTTTGGCATCACAGCTGACAGAATATCGAACTCTCTTGTCCTCTAACCCTGAGTATCAGTTAGGGTGCTATAGTTACAGGATGATTAAAAGCAATAATAAGGCAGCTCTAACTTACATCAATGATCTGGAATGCAAAGACAGGGGACACAAGTCCCGTGTGATTTAGTACCATCTCATGTTTTCCTTCCTATTCGCCTACTCCTCTGCTACAAATCAAAATTTACCTAGGAAAATCCAGGTCCTTCATTTCTGCATCTCCCAGGCACAGAGAGCTGTGTATTTTAGAGCCTGAAAATTCAGAACAGACTCTCTTCTGTTTAGCCTGAGAATTTCCCATTTAAAAATTCTTCATTGAGCCAAGAATACCGGTGACAGGGAGAATTCTGCACTGAGGCATAGATGCCAGCAAAAATCCACTTGCTAAATTGTACATAGGGTCGGAGAATCCCCAGTATTCAAGCAAGCATTACACAGGGAGTTCTTCCTGTTCGGTAAAGACACTACCTTTCTCACATTCTTAAGTTAGGTTAGGGAGAAGACAGCTTTGGCAAAAAGCTGACTTGCAGCATTAGGGATGGTTTGCAGTCTCGAAGAAAAGGAAATCAGGTAACACTGTTAACAGGAGGCTTGGCAATCATTGACTGTGGAACCTGACATCCTTTCCAAGGATCCACAGTTCAGAATAAGATTGGATTTCAAATGAAAGAAACCCCCATCCTAGTAAACCTCTCAAATGATCTCTAGTGAACAAACTGTCAGAAGCTCAGCTGCAAGAATATGGCAAATCGCTTGCAATCACCACTGAGGGTGGTTTGTCAAACAAACATGTATTTCTTGTGACAGTTTAAATCGGAGATACAAATAACATGCCTGTTATCATCACAGAGCTTGTGAGGACTGAATATGGACACTACAATTCTGAACAAAAGAACAGAAGATCATCAGCTAGTGAAAATTTATGTAGCTCTCCAGTGTAGGTGAGGACCTCTGACGAGACTCTCCCCTCCAGATGTCTACACATCGTTTACCTAGATTCACCTGGGTCACTGGAAGATGTGCCTCACAAGATACTGGACAGGAATAAAGGAAGCAAAATCTCTGGAATACTAAAATGGAATATTAGAATGGTGCTGTGCAGAAAATCCAAAATGAGGAAACTCGCATGTGAGTAGTACAGCTGTGGTGGTTTGACCCACAGGAGGACCATGGGGTCCTGCACTTACTCCCCCCACCTGGTGAGATGGGAAGGGAATCACAACAAAGGGGGCACGGGGTTAGGAATGAAGGACAGGGATGGCTCATGCACCAGTTATGGTCATGGGCAAAACAGACTCAACTTGGGGAAGAAAAATCAATTTAATTTGTTGCCATTCATCTGAGTAGATAAAACAACCACATCTTACAACACCTTCCCCCACCCCTTCCTTCTTCCCGGGCTCAAATAATTTTGCTCCCAATTTCTCTACCTTCTCCACCCACCAGCAGCACAGGGGACGGGAAATAGGGGCTGCAGTCAGTTCACCATTGCCACTCTTCCTGGCATGAAAGTCCAGGACCAAGATGTTCCAGAGCAAGTTTCTCATGGAGTCACGGACTTCTTCAGGGTCATCTCCCGGCTCTGGCATGGGGACAT
>NW_010312378.1:0-536 GCF_000700745.2 Antrostomus carolinensis
CTGGTCTCAAGCCATTCATCACCCAGCCTGATCATTCATGCAGTATCAATACAGGCTGAGGGACAAAGGGAATGGGAGCAGCCCTGCAAAGAAGGACCTGGAGGCACTGCTGGATGAAAAGCTGGACATGAGCAGGAGGCAATGTGCGCTCACAGCCCAGAAAGGCAACAGTATCCTGGGCTGTATCAACAGAAGTGTGGTCAGCACGCTGAGAGAGGTGATTTTGCCCCTCTACTCTGCTCTGGTGAAACCCCACCCACAGCACTGCATCCAGCTCTGGAGTCCTCAGCACAGGAGAGATATGGACCTTTTGGAGCAGGTCCAGAGGAGGCCACAAAAATCAGAGGCATGGAGCACCTCTCCTGTGAAAAAAGGCTGAGAGACTTGGGATTGTTTAGTCTGGAGAAGAGAAGGCTCCAGAGAGACCTTATTGTAGCCTTTCAACACTTAAATGGAGTCTGTAAGAAAGACAGGGACAAACATTTCAGCAGGGCTGGAGTCTGTAAGAAAGACAGGGACAAACATTTCAGCAGGGC
>NW_010312379.1:0-808 GCF_000700745.2 Antrostomus carolinensis
AATAATAATAATAATAATAATAATAAAACAAGATGTGGAGGAATTTGATAAATTTAAGTGCTGTCAAGTGCCATGAATTCATCGGGAGCGAGTTGGCTCTCGCTGTGGGCGGGCACAGGAGCCGGCGGGATGAGGGATGCGGTCTAAGGCAGACTCGTGCAAATATTATCCTATTAATAATCAATAACTGCTAGCAGGGCGAGATGATTCAGGCCAGATCGGTATATAATTGCTATTATTGCTATGATTGTTATTCCGGTTTAAAACCAGTTCCTCTTCGCTTGCTGCCACAAGTGATGTGAAGCGATGTGTTTTTAATTCGTTCGCAGGCACGGGGCGATCCATCACGCGGCGTTAACGCCGCTTGGAACCGAATGTCAACGCTGAGCAGTGGAATATTTCTGTTATTGAAGTTACTGTACTCTAAGTTTCTGTTGATTGCTCCAAGTATCATCTCGGAAAGTTAACTAGCGTTAAAGTGTCGATAATGTCCCACTTTTGCAATCATATTTGCATAGCGCGCAACAGAGTTGAGCAGGGGGGGAAAAAAATAATAATAATAATAAAAAAAATGAATAAATAAATAAATAAGGAATTTTGCTTAAGTGCTGTTTTTCATCAGCCCTGTCAGTCTCATACTGTTTGCTTCATCTCGGTACACGGGGCATTTGGTGACAAATGGTTATGACATTTTTCATCTAAGCGTTACGTTATTATATAATCATCTCGTGGCTGCGTCCTTCGCCACGCAGCGAGGGAGGGAGAGGGGAGGGGATGAAAACGGGGATTGGGGGGAGGGGGAGAGGAG
>NW_010312380.1:0-543 GCF_000700745.2 Antrostomus carolinensis
ACACCCCCCAGTCCCGTCCTGTATCCCCCAGCACTGATCCTGACCTCCCCTGTCCCATCCCTTATTGCCCAGCACCAACCCTGTCCCCCCAGTCCTGTCCTGTGTCCCCCACCCCCTCCCGCACCCCCATACCCTTGTCTTGCACCCCACATCCCAATCCCACATCCCCCAGCCCCGCTCCAGCATTCTCCAGACCCCGTATCTCCTGGTCCTGGACCCATAGGAGTGGGTTGAGCACCCCAGGAGCTGGGCAAGCACCCCAGGAGTGGGGTGAGCACCCCAGGAGCTGGGCAAGCACCCCAAGAGTGGGGAAAGCACCCTGGGGAGGGTGAGTGAGCACCTCAGGAGTGGGACGAGCACCCCAGGAGTGGAATGAGCACCCTGGGGAGGGTTAGTGAGCACCCAGGAGCTGAGCGAGCACCCCAGGAGTGGGGTGAGCACCCTGGGAAGGGTGGGCGAGCACCCCAGGAGTGGGACAAGCACCCCAGGAGCTGGGTGAGCACCTTGGGGAGGGTTAGTGAGCACCCAGGAGTGGGATGAGCA
>NW_010312381.1:0-3634 GCF_000700745.2 Antrostomus carolinensis
CCGAGCCGAGCCTCCCCCGCGGACGCGAGCTGCCCGCCTCGCCGCGATCCGCAGCCCTGCTGCCCCCGGCACCTGGTTTCTGAGTGAGGGGAATTTTGCTTTTAACTTCTTAAAACGGAAAAGTTTGTATTTTCCAGTATCTGGAGGCAGCCTAAAGGAACGAGTGAACAAGCGAGGTTCAGCTGGCTGTTGGGTGCAGAAGCAGCAGCTGATCAGCCCTGACAGTCCTGCCTGGCTGTACTCTTACTAAACAAGCTGGTAGATAAAAAGTAAACGTCCCACGGTGCAAGGACCGGCAGCCTGTTCAAACAACTCCTCTGTGACCCTTCTCTGTCCCAGCTGAGCCCTGGAGCCCCTGCACTGCACTGCAGAGGAGGCACCTGGCTCTGGTGTAGCTTATCTACTCCAAACTTAGTTGTGAGTAGGTGAAGTGTTTTTATCGTTAGAACGTAACGTGAGCCAGAATGTTTCCTACACATTTAAACAGTTGGGACAGAAGATGAGCAAACTGTGTGACCTTATATGTCATGTTTACTTGTAGGGATGTTTCTTAATTTCCCTACTCCTGCAAGTGGAGGAATTGATCTAACAAAGTACATCCATAACGAGTTGTTGGTTGTTACATTCATTTTCATGGCAGAGAGGCACGTATTGAAATTTTTAAATTGCAGAGATCCATCAAGCTTGTGTTGCTCTGGGTCTGTCTTTGGATTGCATAAAAGAATGCGCATTTCTCTCTGTAAATAGGTGCAGTGTGATCTAGCTATCTGCAGCAAAAACACTAGGTGGGGAATGCTCTCTCATCCTAAGAGAACTAATGTTGGATTTGATACCGTGTCCATCATGTAAGTCTAAATCAGGTTTGCATTGAGCTAGTGCCAGTGGATAGTTGCTTTGCTGCACAGCAGTGTACTTTTACTTGTGTTGATGGAATTTCTTTATGTCCTGACCCCAAATAGCATGTGGCCTTACTAAAGGAGGGATGCAAGACAAGTGAAATTATCAGAATACCACATATTCATCTTATTAAATATCTGGTTTTAAGCACTAAACTGGATAAGAATGTTACACACTTATTTGCCTTGTCTGGTGTGATACTTTTTGTGTATTAGTGGTCTTCCTTAAAGTTCCTTCTTGGCTCCAGCATCTTTTTGGGGATGGGAAGCAGCATCTCCAAGAACTCTGTCAACTAGTGATGTCTACATCCAAAGAAAGTAATACTTGTGAGTGACGTGGAAAGCATTAGCTAGCATACATGCCCTTGTAACTACCTGAACTGTATCCCACCCACATTATTTTCCCTTTCTTCCACTCCTCCCAGCTTTCTTCCTGTTACAAGTATACATGCCTGAGTGGTAGAAGGCAGCTTTTATCAGTTCATGATGTATTTTTAAATCTTATACTAATAAAAATAGTGGATGTTATCAATAAAATACAGATAAACCCTGGACACTATAGTAGGTAATCCTAACCTCCTTATTAAATGGGAAGGAAATACTTTGCTTCCTAAACACTTTCTGCATAGTATGTATCAGCTCTGAAATTCTGTCACTTTTTGATCACACAGATGCTGCTGCTTTTGAAATCAGTTGGCTTCAGAAGCAGCCTGCTCTAGTTACTCAAGTGAGATAAGTTGTTGAGTAAAACTTGTGTTTGTTTTCTGAACCTCTCTGGAACATTGCTGATAAAAATTTTTGTCCTGATAAGTCTGACACTATTTAAAAAACCAAAAAAAGCCCAGTTATTTTTTAGAAGCCATTTTTTTTCCTTGGATTTTTGTTTCAGGTGTCTTCTGTTCCTCATCTGACACTGGCCTTCTTGGATACTTTTAGTGTATAGAGAAGGGGTAATTCTCTAATTCCAGGGTCATCTTCTGGTCCAGCTTCTCATCTACAGTCCTCTTATAAAACTCACAAGTTAGTAGATTCAAACTGTGTATTAGTTTCTTGCATGAGAGTTTTTATTCTTATGACCTTGCCAGTGACCTGCTGGCCCTAACAGAGTTCTATTGCAGTATCCAACAGTACTAAATATAAATTCCAAGAATCTTCTGAGGATTTTTAGCAGGATCTTGTTTTTTCCACTGATTGTTTTGCTAACCCTCTTACCCCTGTGCATGGTAAGAGTGATCATGTAAAGTGTATTTGTTTTATTTTACTCAGAGAGACAGAGAATGCATGTAGAAGTAGTTAGCAAAAATTATGCTCATCTTATTTAATGCTTTTTCACTCTAGAAGATTCTTACTTTGAAAAAATTATCAGTCATAGTTATTGTTTTCAGAAAGCTTTTGAATTTTAGAACAGAGAGATTACTAGGACCTAGTAAATGCTTTTCTTTTGCTTCTGAAATTCCATTTTAATGAGTTATAAACCCTTTGTTCACTGTTTCTTGCACAGTCAGTGTGACTCTGGTGTATCCAAATATCTCAACATAAACATTTTTAGTGAAAATGTGAGTCATATGCCTACCAAAGCAAGGGTAATAACTTTCAAAAACAGAGGAGTAAACAAACTCTAACTTGGTTATAAGTTTTCATTTATCTGATGTAATTTTTCCCTATCATTAAGTCCATGTGGATGGATAGTAACGAGGTAAGGAAATAGCCATTAAGCATATTTTTGCCCTTAGTATGCAGCTTGTGATTCCTGCTTAAGTCTGCAAACTTCCTAGTTTTGGATACAAATTAACTTTTGTTATTCCATTATGTTTTCTGTAGGAGTGCCCCAGGGATCCACAATCCAGGTGCCAATGAAAAGTGTATTGTCATCAATTAGGGAGGGCAGGGAAGAGCCAGGTGTTCTCAGTTGTGATAAGATGACATTTGATTATTGTTTGATATGGAGTAACTATCTCCCACCTATTTAAAATAGCAGATTCCACATATTTAAAATAGTAAATGACCTCAGCCTTCCACTAGTTACCAAAAACTTAGTTTCTAAAACATCATCCATGGGTAAGGATGCTCTTCAGTAGTTCTGTTGGCTTCACAGGAAAAGGTCCTCGACTAGCAAGAGAATTGTTAAGTCTTCAAGGAGATTTCAGCTCAGGGCTCTTGATGAATGTATTCTTTATTCTCTAATGCTGGACAAAGCTAAGATGATACCTCATAAAGAATGGTATGAAGGATCTGAGTGGATCTGCTCTAGCTAGGTTAACCTGGATTAGGTGTGGGGAAAGGAGCTGTGCTGAAAGGAGGTTGGAGAGCCTGTTGTAGAGAGTTAACAAAACAGGTTTAGCTTGTGTAGTCTGGTAAGACTGATTACTGTCTATGAATACAGTAGTGGGATAAATGAGAATGAAGCACTATTTAAGTCAAAAGAAAAGTAAAAAAGGTAAAGCCACCTGTAAGTATGTCTGTTCCAGATAGGGAAAGTGTTTTCCAAAATCTTCCTGTCTCAGTTCTGAGGACAGAAGCCCGTACTTCCTTAAGCTTTGTAAACTAACAGAAAGAATTCTATGATGTGATACCTGTTGCAGGTGGGATTTGCAAGTGATGATTCAGGGTGTTCATTTCAGTCTTTAATTTATGTGGGATTTATGAATGTATCTTATTACAGCTCCTTATGAGAAGTTGCATTCTCCTCACTTTACAAATGGGGGAAAATGAGATAATGGGACTTGTCTGATGGCATA
>NW_010312381.1:3673-12099 GCF_000700745.2 Antrostomus carolinensis
GGTTCTGTGCCAGTGTCGTTGCCTATGGGAGACAGTGCCTTGCTTTTAGAGATATTTGTCATCCAGCGAGGAAAAATGCAACTGAAGTATAAGGACAACTTATCTGAATTTCTAAATGTTAGACTTTGGGCAGTTTTCACTGAGGAGCCAGAAAACTAGCCCAGAAATAAGTTGCCACCAACTGATGTTTTAAATTATTTAGAGGACAGGTACTGGAATTTATTTTACATAGCAATTTTTAAATATGCTGAATTTTAGAAGACTTCATGGGCCAAATCATGCTAGATCATTGTAGAAGGTCTAATGAAGTTATTTATCTCTTAATCAAGACTTCAGGTCTCAACTTTTTTACATTAAATATTCTAATAACACTTGACTAGTTTTACAAAGCTGTAGAAGTATGTAACATTTGGTTTTAACATTTCTAAAAATATATTTAATTTTTTTCTTTAATTTCCCCCCCCTCCCCTGTCTAATAGGAGTTTAATTTATCTGAATTATCACAAAAATAGTCTGTAAAACTTCAAGAGACACTTCAGTAAAACTGTGCTAAAGGCCATCAGTGATGCTGACTAAATGGAGGATTATGATGTAGCATGATCCTGTTTTCAATATAGTCAAAACTTTTTGTATTCTTTTAGTCATTTGCAGGTGTTAGTGTAAAAGAGGTGAATTTCTCCAGCTGGGGTTTCTTGGATGTGTTATAACTGAATGGAATGTTTTGGCAACTGATAAAAGTTTTGGGTTTAAAATATATTTCATGACATTATCAGTCTTCAAATTTAACTTAATAAAATACATTATGGTCTTGTATTCTTAATAGATCTAAATCAGAAAGCACTAATTTATGTTACTCTCTATGGAAATTGGTGGTGCAATGGGAATTTTAATGAGTATGTGTGACCAGTGAGATAGAAGACACTACCTATGACTTAGGAAGTTTTTGAACTACGAATTGTTGAAGGTCAGAAGACAATTCTGGGGAAATGCTAGTATATATTTGCAATTTTTTTTTCTTTTGCTGTTTCCTAGGCATCTACTGCTGGTCACTGTCAGAGTCAGTGTTGTGGGCTAGGTGAACCCTTGGCGTGGTTTAGTGGAATTAGTCTGTTATATGGGTAGAGTAAATAATTCTGCAGTATTACCTGAATTTATTATTTGTTTATTATGTTGTCTGATTGCTACAACTTTGTGATCATTTCAGGTAGTTTCATTGCTGATATACAGAGAAGTCCATATTCCTCAAAACAGGCTTGTGTATGTGTTTCCTATCATTAGTCTGGATTTTTTTGAAGAGTGAAAGGAAACCTCATTGCTCTTCAAGCTTCCTTAAAAATAGATATATAGTATAACAAAACTTGGAAGATTTCAGCTTAAAAAGAAAAGCTACAAAATGTGGAGGCCGACTTGCCAGATTACAACCACAGAGAATGGAAATGTGCTTATATTGGTAACCTTTGTGCTTGCCTAAATTCCTCCTGGTTTTACCACTTGTTTTTGTAGCACTAGTGTAACATCATGGCTTTCCCATTCACTTCAATGTACAGCATCCCACGCTGTGCTGATGTTCAGTTCCCTCATATTCCTGTCTAGAAGCTTTTCAGTGAAAATACGTTGAATGAAACAAACACAAATCGGTGGCAGTTGGTTATAGCACTTAAAATAGCTTAAGAGACAAAGGTTGAGAAAAACTTTAATTAAGGTTTTTTTTTAATTCGGGGTTTTTTTGTTTTACACAAGGAGTGCTCCAATATGCTGCTCTTCACAAGAGGCAAGGCTCTGACTTAAATTAGCCACTGAAGAACTTGATTGGACTTCACCAGTATTGTTGACAAATATTTTAATTAGCTTACTAGATTTCTAAAGACAGCACAAGTTCTTTTATTATGCTTCTCTCTTCTTTAAGACTTATTTTACATATTTCTGTACTTCTAAACAAGTTACATTGCCAAGTTTGGGTATCTAAATGATTATGCTGCGCGTGTCAGTATGCGTGTGTTATATCAGCATGGGGGACTGGTGACATTTCAGCAATACTAGTATTTGTACAAGTGACCACCAGTAAGGAATACTTCAGGTATCAGTTTGACTCAAAACAAATATTCTCTCTCTAGAAGATTTGTTTCTACAATAAATATTACAATATCAGATGTATTTGTGCTCGTCTTTTTGTCTGTGATCTTTTTGAGTTGTTTTTTTTTTTAAAAACAAAACAAAACAAAAATATTCAGGAGGTAGTTTACCAGAGCTGACAGTGAACTGGATGTACAGTATTTTTAGCTCTATGAATTTAACGTTAAGGTCTGTTCAAACTTAAAGACTGTAGCTGAGTTGCTAGCTGCTGTTATATTTTGTTAAATTACTGAATGGCAAAGGTTTAAAGATTTCAGGTGAGGTAGAGGGAATGGCAGGTCAGAGTTCCTGTTCTGCAGAAGCTAGCAGGTTTAGCATCAGACCTCAGTTAACTTCTTGCCTACTTACATGCTTTAAATAAAATAAAAAAGTCAAGTCAGCCTGCACTGTTGGTATCCTGCTGATCTACAATACTAGCTTTTTGGAAATTTCAGTTGGTTTGGTAGTTTTTGGAGTGAATGGTAACACAGATTTCCAATCAAAGTCTAGCTCCATGTAGGTTTCACTGGTTATAATGAAGACTTATCTCTTGCTCAGTAACCAGAACACTTCAATGAAGAATAGTCACAGTGATACCTAAGACTTTATTGTCTTGAAGTTCACAGATGTTTTAAAACTGTTCTTTGTGTAGGTTCTTACACAAGATAGTTTAACTCAACCCAAAGCAATTTTTTAAAACTATATGGTTATAAATTTCTAAGATGATGATGAATGGGTTTCCTTTCCTAGCTTTGTCTGTTGCATGTGAATAAATTGTGTAAGTAAGAAAAATAGCAGTAAAAGGATTATTGAACCCAGTAAAACTGGAATTTCATAGTTGGAGGTTTTTTTCTTAAAGCAAAGATTGAAACTTAATGCCATCCAATTGTAAAAGAATTTTTGCACTTTTAGCGACTTGAAAGTATTGAAGTATGGCAACAAGCTGTATTTCTGTCTTGTAAATGACCCTATGAATGATAACACAAGACCTTATATAATCTTCGATTGAAGGCTCGTGAAATAATGTAAATGTAAGGGAAAAAGGAATTAACAGTTCTGTTTTTTTTTAAAAAAAGTACAAAATCTATAAATTTTTTTATTAAGGGAAACAAAATAAGTTAGGTGGAATATATTTTGTTTGTCTCTTTTGTTTTCAAGGTTTGGCTTGAGCAACAAGTTTGATACAGAATTTCCTTCTGTTCTGACAGGGAAGGTAAGTGTGAGATTAAACTGTTCTTTTAAATGGGAAGATGCAGTGCATCCAGTGGTTTCTGTGTTACAGATATGTGCTTGTGAATCCACAGTGCAGCACAGGCCAGCACTGCACTGGAAGCTGTTGAATTAACTCTGTGCTGTGTGAACTAGCTGGTTGATGTCAGTGTACTTTGAAATAAGAAAAAAAAATATTTGCAGTGATTGCTATCATTATTGACATTCTAAACACAGAAAAACTCAACATGGCATCATACTATTTTCATGCAGGTGATCCACATGAAAGCAAGACTCACTTCACCTTGCTTTGTAGATGTCTGGAGTTTGTGCTGCCTCCTGTGTGAATTAAATTAATTCAAATACTAGACCTCTCTTTTTAATATGTCTGTCAAACCTTGAGTTTATAGTTAGATCTCTGGAAGAGAATCTGTTTTATCTGAAGCTTTAAGGAACGAGACATTATAGTGTTAAATTTACAAATTAAGTAGTTTTTTGGTACATTTTCAGCAATATAATAGTTCTTTAGTTCTGAAAGTTAGTGATGAGAAGTCTCTTGCTTTCTCTGGAGTGCTGTCATCTTACTAAATGCAAGTTTAATAGATATTAATGAATGAAATCTTGTAACAAAATTCTTGGTTATGGTTTTAAATTCTTTTCATAGTGGGGATTTTTAAGACTTTCAAATTTTTAATTTTTTCTCTTGGATTTTTTTTTTCTTTCTGCTGTTTCACTCTCTAGTACTTTTCTTTTGCTTCGTTTTGTATCTCCCTTGTATATCTTCTTGAGAATTTGTGAGGAGGAAGTTTATTTCACTCTTGCTGCTTTCTCTAATGTTGTACCATGCAGCTACACTAGCTCTGCAGCCTCTTGCAGTAGCTGTTGGGTCATATTAACAATATACTAAAATGCAGCTGGATGCCATTTCCTGGTTCTGCCAAATCCATCTGGGGTTTTTCTCCTTTGTTTTCAACCCCAGAGTACAATGAATAAACTACTTGTGTTGAATTTGTCCAGCTTTTTTGACAGTACTTTAACTGAAACTGGAGTTTTGATTGTTAAAAGACAGCCTGGGAACTCTGGCCTTGCTACAGAGTCTGACTGAGCTCAAAAGGAGGAGTCTTACTGATTCCATAGTGTCTAATTGAGGGCTGATAATAACACTATTTGCATTTCACTACCTTGCATGTCTGAGCTTTATTCTTTTCTGCAAAGTTCTTTCTGATCACTGAAAAGCCACAGAATACTTTTTGAAAATAACAATTTTTATGTTCTTTTAATCAAGTTGTAGTTTGATACAAATAAGCCTATAGAAAATACCTAGCAGGAAATGTTAAAACTTAATTTGATTATATGATTTCATCTCTTTCTGTCTCTCTAAAATATGTTTGTGTGTATTAAAAAAAAAAAACAGAACAAACTTAACCCCCCCAGACCTACACTTTTTAATATGAACATCAGCGCCTGTCAGATTTTTCCACTGGATGGTTCTCCTTTTGTTAAATAGGCAGCGAACACAACTTTAATTTAAATTTCAGTTGGCTGCTTGAACTTAATTTAGCAAAGAGAGGGAGGAAGAAGTTCTCCTACTTGGCATTTCCCCTTCTTGTTCTATAGATCTAATCAGTGCCAGCATAAATCCCATGAGCAGGGATTTTCTGTGTTATAGGTATGCTGCTTCTGTTGAGAATCTCGATGTCCTGTAATCTTTTTCTCGTGTGGATTTGAGGGCCTGAGTAAGACAATTTTGAAAATAAATTAGTTCCCTTTTGTGAGGGGAAAACACCAATCAGATGAGATAGTAAAAACGTTTTTCTTACTGCTTGCTACAAACTGCCATGAAAGACTTTAAAAACCACAGTTCTGGGTTTTTTGGTTTTTAATACTTTTGTGAATTGCAAGAAATAATCTGCTGCTTCATCTGGTTGTGGCAATCAGTCACCTTTATCTCTATTGAAAATGAAAACTCAGTCAGTTTTGTCCAGTAAGAAGGTTTTCTTCAAATACCCTGATAAATAATTCACAATAATAAGCATTGTAGTCCATTAACATACCACTTTATGGTCTCTTACCACTTTTAAAATACAAATTTTTACTTTTTATGAAATCACAAGTTATGAATAATATAGTGATTGTTTAAATTAACAATTTGTGACTGAACTGTTTACTATGAACTCGCATTAGTACACAGCTAGTATAAGGCAATGTCATTCTTTATTCAGAATGTCTGTGTAACATTAAGTTTAATGGCTATGTTGTCTACTCTGACTTGATATTAATAATATATCTTATCTTCTAATGGAGTGTAAAAGATTAAGCCATTAGATGGGGTTGATAGTTTTTTCTATGGTATTGTTTTTTCTTTTTAATAAATACTGATAAAGACCTAGGTTTTTAAACACAGGATGAAAAACTATCCAATGTATGATAAAAATCCTAAATAGATATAACTATCTGGGTACACCTTCCTCTCAGAAGCACTAACTTTCTGGATTTATGCCGCTGTGTAGTCTTAGGAATTTACTTAACCTTCCTGACCCTCAGTTTGCTCATCTATGTAATGATGATAGTAAACCTTTCACTAACTTTCCTTCTTTAAAATCTGAAATACCCCTTGTTCTTCACCCACCTCTTCTACCTCCTCAGCTCCCAGTTTTTACAGAGTCTAGATGGTTATTGTAAATTAGCCTGGAGCTAAGATGCATGTAATTACATCTGAAATATTTAATTGAGACATATTCATTGCGGGGTTTTTTGGGGGGGAGAGGTGAGTGTGTATATTTGAGGATAAAACATAGCCAATAAAAACAGTAAAAGCAAGGAAAATATCAGGAACGTCAGATGTTGGACCTAGGTAATGCAGCTAGTTTGGCTTAATATTTATCTTGCAGGATGAGACACAAGCTTCAGCTAGTTTATAAATAATGAGCTAGGCTTTCAAACGCTGCAGTCTTTTCAATTGAATATTTTAAGAAAAATACAGAGGCAATATTTAACTTTTAATAATGTGATTGGACTTTGACCTAAACTTAAATTCTGGCTAAATTTAAAGTCAGTGTGCTACAGTTTTATAGGATTAGTAAATATTTTAAAACAAGCATTTAAAAGTTTTTAACAGAATGCTCTTCATGATATATGGCACAATAGCACACACTGCTCCAGGTGACAAGAAAATGCTGGAGGCAGTGAACGTGAAGGAAGAAAGTGGAGTTTCCTGCCCCAATCTTGAAACAATACAGGTCCTATACAGGGATTACTGTGCAGTGCAGGGAAATGTAAGCCATAAAATGTGGTCTTGGTATTGTGATCCCATTGCAACATGTGATTGATAGGTTTTGTGATCATGATGATTGAAAGATCAGGCCTGCTGGGCTTTACTTGCTCTCTTCCTGTGTTTGTAGATTCTCTTGCATCCTGTTGTAAAATATTATGACACCAGCTCCTTTCCTTTTATGGTTTTGTTTTGTTTTGTTTTTTTTCCCTCCCTTAAAGACCTAAAAGGAACTAATGTGTCTTTACAAGGTGTACTGCACAGCCAGGAGCTAGGTACTTATCTCATTCTTTTCAAGACCCAGACAGAAACTCTCCAAGAGACTATGCAAAACGACTCAAAACTAGACTTTCTTAGGGAGCTTTCTTTGTGCGGGAGGTGCTGTTAATTCTCTCTTTTTTTGAAATGACTAATTTGTATTAACCTTTCAATATCTGCAAGAAAGGCAAGATTTGAAATTATACCAGAAAATCAACAAAATTCTTTGGCCACTGTTTCATTTGGATTTATTATTAAATTAGAACAGTTATTTTATTTACAGATATTTTGTTCTTTGTCACTGTGTAACAATGCTTAACTGTTATTGAGCTGTAAACAGAGCAACAAAACCATGTTTTGCTTCTATTTATCACAGAATAAGGCTTATCTTGGTCACCAGTTCGTTTAGTTTCAAATGAAGATGAGTCATTGACTGACAGAAATATTTCTTGTGATTACATTTCTTAAAAGGAGAAATATATCCAATAGTTTGGGTTAGCCCAAACCATCTTGAGTAATTTCATCTTGTGTTGCAGCTAAGAGATTCACCTTTACATGAAAGTATTTTTTGCATTAGCAGGTAGTAGTGGTGCTTTCCTAATACTATATTAAGGTAAACTTCATACCAAAATTTCTATTTCTGACGTTTTCTCTGTTTCTTGGTGGCATCCAAAGTTGGTTTCTAGTTTAGCCATTTGCAGTGCTGTGCTCTGCAGGAAGGGAGAGTACGTCAACATTGTTCTTGCAAAGTAGCATCAAACTGTGAACCTGATGTGGACAGTGACTCCCTTAAAAGTAGCACAGAAATAGGGAATCTCACCATCCCAGTGCTTTCTTATTAGGTCGCAAATTTTTCTGCCAGCTGTCATCTAAGAATCTGGTTGACTTCATGTTGGATGTTATCACTGTTGATAAAGTTTCTTCATGTTAAACTAAATTCTAGACTGTGCAATTCCATTGTCTTCGGTAGGTTTTGTACAGCTGTATTTTGGGGTTGGGGTGTGTTGCTGTCAAGGTCCAGTAAACTTTGTGTCTAATAGAAAAGGAAACATTCTCTTTTTGTAGGGGGACTCATTGCAAAAATACTAATGGGGTTAAGAAAAAAGAACTGCCCACTTTTATCTTTCAAATAAACAGATAGAATGATAAATGTACAAATTTCAAAGGACTTAGAAAGTGCTATTTATATGTATCTAAATGTTAGGAATATGTAAACTTCCTTAAGAGTTGATAATGCTTATTTTTTAATGTATGTAATTTCAGTTTACTTTGAAGTGTATCTGACTGCAGGGGCTGTACAATGTTACTTGTACTGCATACAGCTAACCCGGTTGTATTTACTACAAAACGTTCTCCCACATTGAAGATTAAATGGTCTTGCTCACGTACATCTGATATTTATTATATCCTAAATGCAAGAGCTGGCATTGGCAAAGAGATCTATAAAACCTTCAGTTTCTGATACATGCAAGTACAGGCTATTTTTCCACATTACATTGTGATTTTTTTTTTTCCTGTTCATTGAAAATGTTGCAAGACATGGGATCTTGCTTTCTCTTTCTTGCTTTCTCTTTCT
>NW_010312382.1:0-15476 GCF_000700745.2 Antrostomus carolinensis
GGAGCGAGGCGGTCGCTCTGTGGGGACCGGTACCTGCGGCGCTGCCACCGCTCCTTGGCGTTACCCTGTCAATACCCGCGAAGTTACCGTGCAGTGGTGTAACGCTCTTGTTCTCTCAAAAAAATCAGTTATATATAAAAAAACCCCACAACCAAAAACAACCTCGTGTTGAAGCGGGTCCCAGAAACACACCAGGGGTCTGTGTCTGTGTGAGCTCTCTTTTGAAAAAACTCTTGGCTCTGGTTTTACTCACTCTTAAACTTATCCATTCTTCTTAGTGATTTTCTTACCCACCTCCGTGTGCTGGTGTTTGGCAGAAAAAGCAGCGGGTTGTTTCCTCGGTGGACTCCTGAGGCTGTTGGAGCGGCTGGTTTGTGTCCAGTGGATGGTGGTTCTTTATGGATAGCTGAGAGGCTGTTGTGGAGAGTTCTGCCGTGTAGCACTGGAGGTTCATCAGTGTTGTGTGGGAGCACCTGTGCCCAGGTCCATGTTTTCCTAGTTAACTTGCTCTTGTGCATCGGGTTGATTGGAAAGCATGTCTTTACCTATGAGAGTGCTGGATGATTTTCTTTTAAAGTTGAGAGAATTGAGACTTACAACCAAAGTAGATGATGTTTGATGGAAAGGTTAAACATAGTAAAGTGGAGTTTTGTACCTTTTCTGAAGGATGCTGCTTGGTTTTGTATTTGTCGTTTCACACTACAGCATATTACGTTAGTCTGCTGCAAATGTTCAGCTTGTTTTCATTGCTGTGAAGAGGAACACATGCAATGCTGTGGTTGCTATACTGGAAATATATAAAATGATTTGGGTTTTTCTTCCAAACGGAAAGTTCCTCGTGTGTGAAAGATTTGTCTGCTTCTTGAAGCAGATGTGGTTTTGCATGAAACTGTTTTTCAGGTGATTACATTCTTTCCTATATTGTAAATGACTGTTCGACACTGCTAGGTATGAAAGTGTATAGTTGAATCCTTCTAATACAGGATTGCTTGTTTCTCTTAAAAGTCTAATTGAAAAATAAAAAAAAAAGTTCTCCTTAAATGCATTTACTGTTTCAATATAAGTCTGAAGAGCATAGTTGTATCTTTCTTGCTTGTAAGTCGGCTGTTAATGTCCTGGAAGATCTGTGAATATCTGTGTTTGTTTTAATTTCCTCTGTGAGGCAGTTTGTGGATGGTTTGATAGTTCTACTTTCACTGTGGTAATGATACTTAAAACTGCAAAGGGTTTGTTTGGATTGTGTGAGGAGGCGGCAGTTCTCTGTTCTTAGTGTGATTCATTCCTGGATAGTTTTCCAAAGAATCACAATTCTAGGATGAGATGGTCTACTAAGCAATGAAAGAGCAAGAGTTTTCCATTTCTTCTTCAAATACCAAATACATGTGTTGCCACTTAAAGCGTTTGGCTCTTTTGTTGAGTTATAATCCCAGGAAGACAATTTTTATACAAGGATGAAAAAAAATGGGTGTTTGATCAGGATTTGGATAATGAAATGACAGATTACAACTGAAATGCAGTATCTCGGTGGGGAGTTCTTCCTCTGTGCTGTGTAGAGGTGACCGTCTAGAGGTGTCTGTAAAATGTCCCTTAGTTTCACCAGTTTGTGTGACTCTGAAGGGTGCAGCCTTTAGTAGGGAGGTTTTCTGAGGTGTGACTTACGTTGTTCTGTTGAAAGAAGATGATGTGCAGTTGGTGGAAGGAATATCATCATTGATGGAGCAAGGGTTTGTTAAAATTCAGGGTTTTCAAGTATTTAATTCTTGCTCTTTGCCTTTGAAAGAGTGATTTGTTCCCCTATTGGTGATGGGAAAATTTGAATGATTCTTTGAATGTTTTCTCGTTCTTATTATGTTCTTTGTGGAAGGCACAGTCACGTCTCAAAACCATACAGAAATTGTGCAGTGCAATTACCAACAAGCCATACAGGGATAAGGTCCTGGAAAATGCACTCTTACTCTTGTGGTTGTTGTATGTTGCAGTGCCTTGTGCTGGTCGCAGGTTTGAACTTTCTATATATACAGTTCTTTGTGGACTGTTACTGCTGTTGTGTTGCCTGCATTGATTTTTGCCTCCATTTATTCTTTATTGCAGTCTAAAAGTTGGTTTTAATTGGTTGCCCACAGGATTGGCTTGGCTTCTGCTACTTGTTAAGAAAAAAACATCTGTCTTTGCAGGTAAGAGCATTTGAATTGAAGACTTCTTTATATGCATATTGAGTATATCTTAAGAAATATTTGAAGCTTTTGGAATCTGTGAATTGGTATTAAAACACTTGGGTCAAATAATCTATAGCTAGTCTCTTTACTTTGACTCCCACTGGTGGTGGTGGTTCTGGCAATGTTCTTGTAAACAGAATTTTCTGCCAAGCTGATGTTTTGTTGTTTCATCAGCATGTGGTACTCCAGAACACTCTCCCAGTTATTTTGCACTGCTGGAATATGCAGCTACTTTGCTGCAGGACACAGGTGTGCATGTTTCTAACTATAGGGAGTTTAGAAGTCTACAGTAATTGCTTCTAATTAGGTTTTGCAGCATTTAAAGGGATCAGATAGGCTCAAATGAGCTGAGAGATTACTGTCTTAATCTAACAGGTTGATTTTAGCCTCTTTTTTTTAAATAAAAAAGGCAAAACTGTAGTCTACAGTTCTAGCTTTTGCTAGACAGTCTCAGCCTGGATACTTAAAATTCCTCCTACAATTCCAGTTCTTAGTCTGTATCTAAGAATTGCCAAATGTGTTCTGTGTTTGCATGTACTGCGTAGGTATCGTGCTTCCATACTTCCCAGGGACTAGGTTGAATCTTTAGAACTTTTCTTAATTTGAAGAATGCATAGGTCTGAAGGCTAATCTAATATTTTTATCAGTTTATGCGCATGATCCAAATTCTGCTTATTTTTACTGCCTACCACATAGATAGAAGAAGTAATATTGTCACCTCGTGCACCTTTTCCGAGCGTAACATTATTTTTAAAGGTGTTACTGTCAAGACACAAACAGGCTGTTAGGGTTCCTCAAACCAGCTGAATCGTGGATTGTCAGCAGCCTTTTACTCTCCATTTTTGATCTTGGCTTGTTAATGGGGATGGCGTGTCCGTAAGACAACTCTAGGATTTTATGCTTCTGGTCTCCAAAAATACACCAAACACCCAAAACGACAGCAAACCCCACTTTTGCCTTTAAGAACCTTTTTTGTAGAGGAGGAAAAACAGGCAGCCTGAGAACACCTCTGACAGCCCAACAAAGAGCCTTCAGCCAGCACTTCCCAGGCGTGCAGCCCGTTCTGTGGCTGGAGTTAACGTTGCCTTTGCCTGTGTGTTGATCTTTACAAGTGAACAGTGAAGTATTTGAGCAGGCTTTGCTTTTTCATTAATTGGAAAATTTGAGGGAGTGGGTTATTGTCTCCTAACTGTGTTTTGGAAAAAATCAGACTTTGTAAGTACTTAGAAATGTGAAATTTGGCCCTTTTGGTCCTTGTGGTTTTTCTTTAAATAGCTGAAGTGCAGTGAATACCTTGTGAAGGCAGTGAAATCCTGCAAGATTTGAAGCAGTTATGTTTGGAGTTGACAGAATATTTTTTTTTTTTTTCAAAAAATATTTGATGGAGTAATTTTTTTATTCATACCATGCTACTGTTAGCTCTTAATAGCAAGTATTTGCTTAGTATCCTGCATGGAATTAACTGCACTGAAGTCACTGCAACTTGTTTTTTCTATCAGCTATACGCCTAAGCTGCTGTTTGGGGTTTTTTTTTGTCGATAGTGATTTAGTGGATGTGAATGGAATACTTGGCAACAAAACTTCAAGGTATCTCTTAGCATTTATAATGAAGTTTTGAATTTACTGCAAGATTGAAACACTTGGATTATCCCAGAAGTTATGTAAGTGTTCAAATGCTTGAACTCTTAAGAATTCTTTTGTGACCTTACCTGTTAATTTGTCTTCTGGGCTGGATTTATGGAATCTTTAGTACACGTGGCTGTCGAGCAGGTGTCAGTTCTGATAAAGAGTAGATGATGTTCTAAACCAGCAGATCTGAGCACAAAAACCTTCCCAGGTTGCACTAATGGCCATAACAGATCGTTGTCCCTTTTGCATTAGTAAGGAAATAACTAAAAGTAATCTTCTACTTAACACAAGAAACTTCAAAGGTCTAACTCTTGATGTATAAAAATTTCTGAAACCCATTTCTTTGTATGATGGGTAATAGAGAAAATGTAAACCTCCTGGCAAGATTTGCTGTTATTATTAGTTCAGTTTTCAAAGCACAGGTACAAAACCAGGGATGCTTTTGTAGTGCTTGCTTCTCCTGGGATCATCTAATTCAAAAGCAATCCTGTAGCATAATGTAGTAGACTTTGGCTTTATACTCTCCTTTAATATGACTTCCTTAAAGTAGGCAGCATTTTCATTTTCACTTTGGCTTGAGAGATTGCTGTCAGTGTTAGGCAAATTTAAAATAAAGCTACAGAATAATTGAAAAATACCGTAGTTTTAAAAGCAGTGCAAAAAGTCTTACATGCCTTCTTAGATGTGTACATGGCAGATAGTTCTCACTGTGACCTGGTCTTTCTGCATGGGCCACTTATTTTGCTGTTGGAAAATGATTGGACAGTGAACTTTATTCTCAGGTTAAATGTAAGTGTCGCTATACGAGGTAAATGCAAGATGCTGCTTTTGTTACTTGGCCATGGAGATGGGAAGGTTGCTTTAAAAAAAAAAATCCTGAGGCTTAGTATATACATTCCCCTTCCTGTTGCTGCCATCCCTTGGTGGAGCAGGAGTTTTCTTAGTGGTATGTACAGCTAGATTTTTGGGGGATTTTTTTAGACCTTCTCATGTTTGTCTTGCGAGTTGCAGTCTCTCGAGACAGTGTAGGAAGGAACCGGACGTTCATTGACAGCAGCTACAGCAGCAGAGCTGACTTTGTGCCAGTGGGCTTTGCTGGTTCCTTGAGGGAGAAAGGTCTCCACGCTTTTCTGGTGTCACTGGATGTGAGCCAATGCCTTGTAATACCCCCTTGAGTTCCTTAGAGTGTGGAAGTGGTTAGCTCTGGTTTATTGGGCAGCAAAACAAAATGCTAAGTACCCGTTTGAGGAATCGGAAGTTCCATCATGCAAACAAAAGAATTGCTGCTTTTTTTTTTTTTTTTCCCCTGTAGAAGAATTGTTACTCTTGTTTTCATGAAGTACTGAATTTAGCCTTACCTGGTGTGGTTAAATTGTTGGGTAGTGATTTTACCTAATTAAGGGTGTGATGGGAAGACCTGGACAGGCAAATGCAGCTGACTAATGATTTGCCTGTGTGCTGGGATAGGATCCCTAGCTGAATGTGAAATGTTGGGAGATAGTTGCTGATTGTAGTTGGTCATTCCTTTGGCATACGGCCACAAGTCCTTGGTGGAGCACTGCTTCCTGGTGTTGCATTGTATCATCTGGTTCATCCTGGATTTCAAATGCTTTGTTAACCCCATTTGTATGTGCCTAAGGTGAGCCTTAGAGGTCTTCCATGTAGATACTGAAGTGGCTTGTTTGAAACTTCTTGACTAAGAAGAAAATTAGCTCTGTCCCAGCCAAAACCAGGACAATTTAGGAGGTTAAGAAGTTTCAGAGATGAAGCAGCTCAGGTGAAACAAGGTGCTGCTGCTGACTGTTTAGGATAAGAGGCTGGCTTCTGAAGTGGTGAACTGTGCTCGTATTAATATGGTGCTTTCAGTCTTTACTGGAGGCTCATCAAGAATAAATGAGAATTAACCTAGTTTCCTGTTTATCTTGAACTTCTGATATGACCTCAGGTTCTTCTTTAGAATGTGTACAAGGTAACTGTCAAGATCCACCTGTTCAGAATTGACCTTAAGCTTCCACTAACCTCAGCTGCAGAGGTAGAAGTCATTTATGTGTGCCTGAGACAGAAGGTGTAATGGTAGATACAACATCTGCAGCTATTAAAAACTATACCTTTTTTTGGAAAGCTATGAAGGCCAAATACCTAGCTAGGGTATGCGTAGATGTTAAGCTAGTTTGGGTGAGGTCTGTGTTGTCACAAAATGTCTGGGGCTAGTTTACAGTGGTTGGCCAGCTTCATGGTCACCTAGACCTCTTGGCCTTTGCTTGGAGGAAAAAACAAGACCAGTATAATCTGGATGGTCCCCGTCAGGATTTGGTGTGAGTCTCACTGTTGCTAGATGTCTATAATGGGTTTTCGTTCGTAACCAGCCTGCTGTTATGTTCCTAGTTGTCTTCAGCTGTCAGGATATAAAATCCCTCCCTAAATGAAAGAGAACTGTTTATTTCCCATAGATGTGCAGAATTTTTCACAGTTGCTTTGCCAGGTACAGTGGACACCGTATCAGTGTATGGTAAATTAATTTTGTTTGCTTGGCTAAAATACTCATTTTGCTTATGTTCCATTAAATAGTCAACTACTGATACAATAGTTCTGATTTTTGCTGTTCCTTAGTTTGTTGCTTTTTGTTATATATATTTTTTTTAACTGACATTTGTGGATCTTAGTTTTACAGTTATTTTGGAATTTCTAGTGCAAAAATGTATACTAATTTTGTGTTGGCAAATGTTTAATACTTCAATCTGTACGAAGTAAACAAACATGAATAAGGAACTTGAATTATGAACATGCCTAATCTTTGTTAGGTGTATGTAAACAAATATAGTAGATGGTGTCTGTAGGTAATTGCATGGTGTCATAACCAGGAGTCTGACATAGCCGTTGCCTTTTCTCATCTGCAGGTGTGTGTTGTTTCAGCGCAGCATGGCTGTGGTCATCCGCTTGCAAGGTCTCCCGATTGTGGCGGGGACCATGGACATTCGCCACTTCTTCTCTGGATTGACCATTCCCGATGGGGGCGTGCATATTGTAGGGGGTGAACTGGGTGAGGCTTTCATCGTTTTTGCCACTGATGAAGATGCAAGGCTGGGTATGATGCGCACAGGTGGTACGATTAAAGGGTCGAAAGTGACACTGTTGCTGAGCAGTAAAACTGAAATGCAGAACATGATAGAACTCAGTCGTAGGCGTTTCGAAACTGCCAATCTAGACATGCCACCAGCAAATGCTAGCAGGTCGGGACCACCGCCTAGTTCTGGCATGAGTGGAAGGGTTAACTTACCTACTACTGTACCTAACTTTAATAATCCTTCTCCTAGTGTAGTAACTGCTTCTACTACTGTGCATGAAAGCAATAAAAACATATCCACGTTTTCTACTGCCAGTATGGGGACTGCTCCTCCAAATCTTGGGAGTACCTTTGGTAGCCCAACATTTAGCTCAACTATACCTAGCACAGCATCCCCCATGAACACAGTACCTCCTCCACCAATCCCTCCTATCCCAGCTATGCCATCTTTGCCACCAATGCCTTCTATTCCCCCGATACCTGTTCCACCTCCTGTGCCCACACTGCCTCCTGTTCCTCCGGTTCCTCCCATACCCCCCGTGCCCCCTGTACCTCCAATGACACCTATGCCTCCCATGTCAGGAAAAAAAAGAATCCTCCACCTGTAGCACCTTTACCCGCTGGAATGAATGGGTCTGGAGCAGCAGTGAATATGAACAGCGGTTTGAATCCATTGTTTATTGGTCCCATGAATCCTGTAAATCCTATCCAGATGAATTCTCAAAGTAGTGTCAAGCCAATTCCAATCAATCCAGATGATTTGTATGTCAGTGTTCATGGAATGCCCTTTTCTGCAACAGAATCTGATGTGAAAGACTTTTTCCTTGGGCTCCGTGTGGATGCAGTCCATATGCTGAAGGATCATGTAGGTCGAAATAATGGAAATGGACTAGTTAAGTTTTTTTCTCCTCAAGATACGTTTGAAGCACTGAAGCGAAACAGAATGCTGATGATTCAGCGCTATGTTGAAGTTAGTCCTGCAACTGAGAGACAGTGGGTGGCTGCTGGAGGCCACATAACTTTCAAGCAAACCATGGGTCCCTCTGGGCAGTCTCACCCTCCTCCTCCCCAGGCCCATTCCAGGTCCAAATCTCCTAGTGGACAGAAAAGGTCACGGTCGAGATCTCCCCATGAGCAGGGTTTCTGTGTTTATTTGAAAGGTCTTCCCTTTGAGTCAGAGAACAAGCATGTGATAGATTTTTTTAAAAAGCTGGATATAGTCGAAGACAGCATTTATATAGCTTATGGACCCAACGGGAAGGCAATCGGAGAGGGTTTCGTGGAGTTCAGGAACGAAGCTGATTATAAAGCAGCTTTGTGTCATCATAAGCAGTACATAGGGAACCGCTTTATTCAAGTTCATCCAATTACTAAAAAGGCAATGTTAGAAAAGATAGATATGATTCGTAAAAGATTGCAGAACTTCAACTATGACCAGAGAGAAATCCTCATGAATGCTGAGGGAGAACCAGGCTCACCAAAATTGTGTGCGCATATATCTAATATTCCATACAATATAACAAAAATGGAAATCCTTCAGTTTCTAGAGGGACTGGCAGTAGAAGAAAGCTCTGTACAAATTCTTGTTGATAATAACGGGCAGGGTTTAGGCCAAGCACTGGTTCAGTTTAAAGCTGAAGATGATGCTCGTAAGGCAGAGCGTTTACACCGTAAAAAACTGAGTGGGAGAGATGTTGTTTTGCGTTTGATAACTCTAGAAGAAATGAGAGATATTGAGAGAAACCCACCATCTCAAGGGAAAAAGATACTGAAAATACCACTACAAGGAAATGCAGCCGTGCCCGGAGCGCAGGGTGCTGGTGGGGACGAGCACGCCTTCTTGGGGGGAAATTCCAAAGAAGCAAACAATGGTCCTCCATTTAATTTCCCTGGTAACTTCAGCGGGTCTGGCACGTTTGGTCCCCCTCTGCCACCACCTGGAATAGGTGGCTTTCCTGATTCCAGACCAGGAATTCCTACAGTTGCAACTAGTGGTTTACCTGGTGCAGGTATTGAGGTCCCAGGTTTTGCAGGTGGTCCTGGCAATTTGAGTGGACCAGCAGGTTTTGCAGGGGGTCCTCAGACTTTTGGTAACGGTCCTGGCAATTTGAGTGGACCCCCAGCTTTTGGTGCTGGTCCTCCAGGAATTGCTAGTGGTCTCGGACATCTAAGTGGACCTCCAGGGTTTGGACCTGGACCAGGAAATATACACATTAGTGGACCCCCAGGTTTTGGAACAGGGTCTGGGAAACCAGGACCAACTGTCATTAAAGTGCAGAATATGCCCTTTACTGTTTCGGTGGATGAAATTTTGGATTTCTTTTATGGTTACCAAGTGATCCCTGGTTCAGTGTGCTTAAAATACAATGAAAAAGGCATGCCCACTGGAGAAGCAATGGTTGCATTCGAGTCTCGGGATGAAGCTATGGCAGCTGTTGTTGATTTAAATGACAGGCCTATAGGCTCCAGAAAAGTAAAACTTGTTTTAGGGTAGCTGTTAATCTGAAGTAGCTGTAGAATAGATATTCATAGTGCTGTGATAAATGCATCTGGGTTGGTTTTTATAGTATTTCCAGGGTAGAACCTGTGGATTGTTTAAATTGTTAAACAGTTTGGTTTTGATAAGACAGAGCACTGGGTTAACCGTTACATAAACGCTGCAGGGATAGATGCGCAGTGGATTTTCCCGTACAGGTATGTGCAGAAGCCAGACAGATCCGTACTCATCGTAGAAGTTTGGACACAGTGCTTATCAAGAAATCTAGATTGGTTTTACGTAGTTTCGGATAAGGGAACTAGATGGAGTCAGTGAAGCTCTTCAGTGGGCGCTCTCGCAAGCCATTGTAAAATAGATAGCTATTTCTAGATTTGGTTAAAAGCTGGCTGAATTTGCTTTGTTTACAGGTCAAAGCTTTGTTTAAAGTCCTGATTTTACTCTGCAACTGAATGAATTCTCAGTGTACACAGATTAATTGTTTTGTGTATGTATCTTTATTTTTTCCAAGATTCTCACTGTATGAACAGTTGGATTATGCCCATTGCTGATGTGTCTACCAAACTAATTCCTATAAGTATGCACAGAATCGTTCTGTAAAATTCAAGCTGTTCTTTGTGGAATAACCTTTAGTTATTTATATATTGCAATTATAACTGTGCAGAATAAGACTTTTGCCACAAGTATAGCTAACCTCAAACATTTATCATATGAGTTTTATAGTTCACTTATAAAACATTTGCAGTAGAAGTAACAACTTGAAAATACTCACTGTTTAAGTAGCTTGATTTGTTAGGATTACACGAATCGGTTGGGATAGGATCTTTGGCACTAGTTAGATATCGATGTTGTATTTCTCGTGTGTCTCTTGAATTCCTTACATAGTCTCTGCTAAGAGAACCAAAGTGGTGATTATTAGTAGAAGATTGGAGTCCAGCTAAAGTTTTAAATTAGTTTATATATGAAAGAGACTTTTATCTTCAGCAACTCTGTCATGAATGACTGCTATGGGTGAATTCAGAGATAAAATTTATTTTTCTCCAAAACTTGAAAATACTGAGTTTACTATATATTTTTGCAATAAAGTTGTGCTGTTGTATTAAAAGTCTGTAAAGAGTTGCCATTTTCTTTGCTGTGCAGTAAAACCTTCCATGGAAAAACAGAGAATTGGAAAGGAAGTAATTATACAAGTGAAAAGTCAAATTTTTTTTTGTTCATTCTTGCTTGGTTTATGATAAATTTTTAAGACTTGGGCATTGCCTGAAATAATCCTGCTCTTTCCTGCAAATCATTGTACTTAAACATAGTAAACTTTAAACCATTTTGGGTTTTTTGGACAAAGAAAAACAGTGCCTTTTGGTGTTGCATATCATGGAACACTGAAGTGTATGGTCAGGCAAAACTGAGAGGTGCAAGTGGCAACAGTTTTATTCCCGTGGTGCGTAAGAGAGATTTGGAAGCCTGTGCAGCACTGCATCCCGAGAGGATTTCCCAGGACAGGAATGTGTGGAAGGATTGTATAAAGGTGTACTTCAATAAAGAGGCGGGCGCATTCACAGATGCTTCTGTAATTCGTTAGCATAATTTTGTTTTGACGGATGAACTAGGTGGTCCCAACTTTGGAAAAGTCATGTGATTTGTATATACTGTTTAAAATTAAGCCTCCTGTTAATAAAACTGTCTGTCTCTGAAGCTTCATGTTATGCGTTTCAACAGTCTTTGGGAGTAATGTTTCAACAGCAGATCTTTGTTTCTTTTTTTCTTTTTTCTTTATTTTTTTCCTTTGAAAGTCCGAAAGTACTCTTGCTGATGTCGGAAAGATGTGTGATTAGGAGTCAAGCCTTTCAGTTTATTTTTAAAAATTTTGCTCTTTGTTTTTTAAACAACTTTTATTAAAGTTTCATACTATATTGGAGTTATTTGGGTGCTTGTTTCTTCATGTTTCACATTAGAATAAAATTCCTGAAGGAAAACTTGGCTTCATTGTTCACAGAATTGATTTAAGATAGTGTGTGTTGACTTGCGGAAACTGGTGATGACTTTTTTCAAGTTCCAGTGAATCCCAGCAGTGCTTGCCTTGTTGTGAAATGTAATTAAACTACAGGTGTCTGGAATTAGATGCACAGTTCTGTGTTACTGTCTTTTGACGTCACGTCTCAATCCTCTTGGCAATGGATCCAGGGTTATTGGTGTCTGTGTTAGACACGGTGTATGCTGTGCAACGGGCTTGTGTTCCTGTTCTTTTGGACTTTCTAAAAGTGCAGGTTTGTTTTGGAACTGTTTCATTTTCTGTATGGTCTAAAGATGTTTAAATGCTTATCTAAAAAAAAAAAAGTGCAAACCAATACAAAAAGTCATTGGTGTTGGGAACATTGACATGGATGGAATGCTTAAGTGGAGGATTTGGGGTGGGGAGGGGGCTCTTCATCGCCAAACAGTTGATGCTGCATAGCTTTTAGCATAAATTAGCAGTAAATTAGTTACTAAATATTCCCTCTTCCTTGAGAGTAGGCTGTTGGAAAAAGTGCGAAGTCGTAGCATGTTTAGCATTTCTGTATGTGCTATAAACCATACAGCTGCTGTCCCACATAGTTACAGTTGATCCTTTAAAGCATATATAGAGGAAATTTCATATCAAGTGTGGCTTGCAAATATAAGAAATCCTCTATAGCAACTTGCTTTCATGTTAGAAGCAGCCTTAAACTGCATGTCTTGCTAAAATATGAAGTTTACCCTTATATTAACAGGCTACATGGCTGGATTTGATAAAATTGCTTACTTTGTACCTGTTTATATTTGTGAGCAGCCTAAAAAATAAGGGGTAGGACCTCTGAGGTCCCATCTCCAGTGTGGAAGGTACGTAACTGCCCTTGCATACACCCTTCGAGGCTGCTGACAGGTAGCAACAGAAAGAGTCAGTTAATGGACACTGCTCAGATTCACAGTTCTCTTGGCCTTGATGCTTTGAGTGTCAGGAACTGCTTAGCCTTGTTGGAACAACACAGTTGGTGACACTGATGTCCCAGTTTCTTTAAGTTACAGAAAGAGGGCACTTGTGTTTATATAACTGGCTAAGTCGTTTTTAGCAGTTCCTTAAGTGTTAGTGTCCAAGTGCTACTTGTTAAAAAGAAAAAAAAGTGGTAAAGTGTTACATTCACAACATGATTTCTGTTAAACAAACGTGTTTGTCATCCCATTCACAAGAGAAAG
Organism: Antrostomus carolinensis; assembly: GCF_000700745.2. Taxonomy (NCBI): domain Eukaryota; kingdom Metazoa; phylum Chordata; class Aves; order Caprimulgiformes; family Caprimulgidae; genus Antrostomus; species Antrostomus carolinensis. The sequence goes on from NW_010312382.1 coordinate 12,614, forward strand.
TATGAAGATAATAAACTATTCAATGATAAAGTTGTGACCTCCATGGAAGAACTGCAATGCTTAGATGAAAGTGTGACTTTAAAGTTACCGAGTTTTCAAGCAGTTACACTTAAATGTCGCAGTCAGATTGTTTTAACACAAGTCAATTCTGTAATATCACAGACCACTGACAATTAAAGCCAGTTCTGTATTGATGAATTGTTGTTTCCACATTCTGAACGTAGATTTCCGAGAGGTTTGAGGCTTTGTAGGTTTAAAGAAAACTGAAGGATACTTCTTTTCTAATTGTAAGTAGAGTTCCTTTTGTAGCCTTTCATGTTTTCCTTGAATGTCTGTGCTCTGAATTTGTTGTGAGCAGAGAGGAAGATCAATGCGAAAATGAAGACTCTAGTCGTGCGCCAGTTGCCGTTGAAGGTCTGCCTTCTAAAGAACGTACGTGCCGGTCAGTTCTAAATTGCTCAGGCTTGTCCTTGAAGAAGTTGTTACCTGTACTGTGTGAAATGAGGAGCTTGTTTCACTGAGACTGTTTTGTTGCACTAAAGGCTCTAGGAAAAAAATACTTTTCCAGTTACCCAGGCACACCAGTGGAGCGTTAACTGTAAATAACAATTTCAGTTTCTGTATTTGATTCTTCCCGAGTCTTCTGCTGTGGTGGTTCCAAAGCTGCTGCTTCCCACAGCAGATGCTGTCAGTCCTCAGCGTGGTGTTCAGCAGTGTGTGCCTCTGAACCGCGTTGGCCTTCTGCTCTGCAAAACTGAAACAACTACGTATTGTGGACCACTTACAGCCTCTGGTTGGACCATGGATCACTCTGAGAGCAGTTGTTTTAGGATTGCTATTTGGATATACAGAGTAGACTGAATCAAAGTATGGCCATTCCTGTTTAATACAGGCTCCAGTGCCAGCAAAAGACTAGTTTCTGTCTTTGACAAGATAATTGGTTGGAAGGAAGCAGTTTTGAAACTGAACTGGTATATTAGGAAACATTTAGTTTGGGTCTAGAGACACACAAATTTGATGTCACTTTGCTTTTTTAGATATTCTGCATGTCTTTAAAAAGAAAAAAAAATAAAGAGATGCTAAATTCTGTTGCTGTAAGAGGTTTTTCAGAAACAGTGAAAGCCGTGTTACCAAATGTATTTGCTCGTCTCTGCCCTTTTGCAGGTGTTACGATGCTCCCTTCTGTTCTGTGGCTGTGTGTTCTTTCATGGATTTGGGAAAACAGAGATAGAGTTTGTGTGCGGAGCGAATGACTCTTCCTCCCGGTGGAAGAGGAAGTGAAACTGGCTGTTAAATGTTTCTGCAGGAAGAGTAACCTCAAGGGATTCTCTTCCTATCTGTTTTTGGCAGTGAGCACGTGATGATAGTTGAAAGATTGGGCTTTCCCATGGGATGAAATCAGTTGGTAGTGTGCATTCCACCTCAGGTTTGTGGCTGTGTGCTGAACTCCGCTACTCTCTCCCTGTGTTACCATCAGGTAGGTATATTGTAGCTTCTTTCTATACAGATGATTTTTGTCAGTAATTTTCTCAGAGCTTTGTTACTATATAGAACGTTTGGGTGTTGTTTGTGCAGAGAGTGCTTCCCACCTCCCTGACTTGGATGCTTTTCACTCAGGGGTATAAGTGCTGTATGCAAGAAAAGCAGCCCTGGAAGGATTCCTTTTCCATAGCTCCAGACCGAAGGCGGGTGGGTGTCAGATGGTTTCGTTGTGACTCTTCACTCACTGGCACTCACTTCTGTGCAGCTTCCTTTGTTACCATTCTTCTGTTTTCATATGTGTATTGACAACACAGCAGCTTAGGACAGAAGCAACCAGGTGAATTCTGGCCCCAGTTCCTTGACCGCCTCCGTGGAGTCAAAGCTTACTCCTTTGTGGCTGTTTTGTGTGCTCTCATGTCTGCAGCCTAACGTTCAAATGGTCTTACTAGTTGCTTCCCAAATATATTAAAGTTTTCAGAAACGGTGAATGTATTTCCTTTTAACATGAGTCAGATTTCCACAAAGTCAGTTTTGTAATTCTGTATTTACTACTCTTGCACAGCTTCACTGTTTTTCCCCAGCTTTTGGGAGCTTTTTTTGCTCTTTTGTTACCAGTGAACTAGACTGGAGCTCTCACTCAGTTGATAGTAGGTCACAACCAGGATAACTTCAGGGGGCAGAGTGGGAATTGCCTTTACAGGCCATGGTTGAGGGAGCACAGTTTCTCTGTAAAGTTTAAAACTGAAAATTAGGACTTGGAAGGTTTGCACAGGGGAAACAGGAACTGATCCAGCCTGAAACTCTCCTGGGTGGCATAGTCTGGCTTTTTGGACCTGTCACTGCTTTTGGGGAGACTGGTGACTTTTTGAAGTCTTCATATTGTAGTTACAGTATTGTTAACTAAAGAATCGGTAGGATGGTATCACTTGATTTCTGACCGTCTGAAGGTAGGTGGAACTTCCAGCTAGCTATTTCATAGTTTTGAACAATTAGGTTAATTTCAGCCATTTTCCATAGGATGTGACTCTCTGGATGTGGTATTGCTCTGTGTGTTGGTAGAAAGCCTGGAAATGCTTTCTAGTTACTTAGAAATGAAGGCAGATTTTGGGAGGAAAATAGCAATTGGGCAGAACCAAAACTACTTAAAGTTTCCCTTTTAGGTAATTTTGATTGAGTGCCTTTTATGATAAAATTGACAGGACTGCTGGCACTAAGATTTGAAGCCTCTGTGTAGCACCTGTTTGCTTAGTGACCTTCTTGCTGTGGTGGAATTTGCGTGTTTCTAATGAAAGGGCAATATTTATAAATCTTGAGGAACACTAATGGAACCTGCTACAAAAGCAAAGAGGCTAATTAAAGTGAACATACCTGCGCTGGCAGG